>NC_092816.1:58501751-58801751 GCF_023375885.2 Dermacentor andersoni | reverse complement strand
TAAGAAGTTTGCAGGGACGACATGGCCACAATTAGTACATGACCGGGGTTGTTGGAGAACTACGGCTATATTAAGGATTTCCTAACCAATAGAACGGCGACTATCCTGATAGGAAATGGACGGTCTGAGCCTGTGGAGCTCGGAGACAGGGGTACCCCACAGGGGTCGGTCCTGCCGCCTCTGCTTTTCAACCTGGCCCTCCTGCCCCTGCCCTAACTACTCACTCTGATCGAAGGCGTGGACCACGCGTTCTATGCCGACGATATAACCATGTGGACGAACCGCGCGGGGTCCGATGCCTGCGCGGAGGAAGCCCTGCAGAGAGCGGCAACGCCCGTCCACGAGTATGCCACGACCTGCGGCCTGAGCTGCGCTCCAGAAAAATCGGAGCTGCTCATGGTACAGCCCGGAACACCAAAGAAAGAGCCGCCACCCAACATAATTATCACCATCGACGGCACAGAGATCAAGCCAACGCAGCAGATCCGGATACTCGGCCTGCTGTTGCGCAGCGACGGGAAGGCGCACGCAGCCGTCAACAAAATCAAGGCCACACCAGAGCAGGTCCTGAGCATGAACAGGAGAGTCACCAACCGGAACAGAGGGATAAAAGAAGACGACGCACTGCGCCTGGTGCAGGCATTCGTCGTGTCACGCGTAACGTACTCCGCGCCCTACCTCCAGCTTACGAAGGTGAACCGCGCGACGCTGAACACGACGATAAGGAAAGCAATCAAGCTCGCCATGGGCATCCCATTCTACTAGTCAACGCAGAAGCTACTGGACATGGGTGCGCACAACACGGTGGAAGAGCTGGTTGAAGCACACCTATCCCACCAGAGAGTACGGCTGAGCCGGACAGATCAGGGCCGGGCCGTCCTACGCAAGATAGGATGGCAAATTGAACAGCAACCGACAACGGAGCCGCTCCCCACAACGCGGAGAGACATTATTAAGACCAAGCCCCTCCCCCGGAACATGCAGCCGGGGAGGAACGACGAGAGACGCTCTGCGCGGGCCAAGGCACTGGCTCTACAGCTGGTAGAGGACCCCGAGGTTCTCTACGCAGACACCTCGCTTCCCAAGCACGGGACCAGAGCAACGGCAGTCGTCACCACCAGCGATAAACTGGTCACAGGCGCGTCGATACGGACGACGAATACAGCCGAAGCAGAAGTAGCCGTGGCCCTCGCACTCGCACAACCGGGAGTGAGGACCGTGGTCAAAGACTCCAAGACCGCCTACGCAAACTACCGCAAGGGGAACATCTCTCCCACGGCACTAGCGATCCTCATCAAACGCAAATCACCGGGACGGGCCGTTGAGCTCGTGTGGGTCCCGGCTCACTCGCAAGTGGAAGGCAACGCACTCGCCGACCACTATGCCCGAGAACTGTCAATCCGGGCCGAGGACGAGTCAGAGCTACCGCGCCCCGTGACAAATTACAAAGACATCACCCAAATGTACAGAAGCGGCAGATGTAGGCTTCCCCGGCCGTATCCGCAACTGAGCCGAAGGCAGCCAACGATCGTGCGACGCATGCAAGCGGGGTCGCTAGCGCATCCCGTGCTCTTGCACAAGATATTCCCAACAGAGCATGACACTTCATGTCCGTTTTGCAGACGATCAGAAGGCCTTCTAGCACACATCCTTGCAGAGAGCACTAAGCTCAAGAACCCCCCACCATCCCTATCCCCCACCATCCCCAGCCCCAACCCCCCGAGCGATGGGAGACGTTGTTGTCCAGCCCCGACCTACCGACCCAGCTCGCGCTGGCGGCTAGGGGCCAGGAACTGCTGGACGCGTATGGGACCGGAGAAGAAGGTTCCACCCCGTTTGATGCCAGCGCGCACCAACCTTTACTAAGGGCTAAATAAATGTTGATTCTCTCTCTCTCTCTTCCTCATCTCCTCTGAATGAGTCAATACCTTTGCCGCACAAAGCGTGTGTAAAAAGTAAAGCACGCTTTACAGGCAGCACAAATCTAAACGGGCGCAATTTTTTCTGATCCTTGGTCGTTTTTCAAACGTTGTGACGCAGCTATCTGGATCTTTATTGTGCCACAAATTATACGGACACTCCAGGCGCATTTTTGCCGTCGGCGTCGGTGTCGCGGTGACGTTTCGCATAAAGTGTAAGGGCGGTAACATCGTCGCCGCTTGCCGTATGGTGTATGTGCGAGTGAAACTGCGTGAGATCGTCGGCTCAATCTCGTGCTCGCAAGGGAGGACATGGGGGAGGAAGTGCGCCGTCTTTCGTCGCGCGAAATACACCGGGAGGAGGGAAGGCAGGCGGGCTCCACTCCGGGTGCGGTTGCTTAGGACGCGGCCGCACGCGCCTTATCTTGAAAGCGATTGCGACGTGGACAAAGTGCGCCGACAGTAGATATCTCAGTCTGCTCTGTGTTCTCGTCACTTAGTTGGCGTTGAAGCAAGAGGCAGCACGAAGGTGGATTCGCTCACTGTTGCTGCCGCGCTTCCTCACTCCAGCGTTTTGACAGCGAGCTTCCGCGAGTGATATTGGTTCATGCTTGAGCGCGCGCGCGTAACGCCATGCCTGTTAATTTAGTTAGTAATCAAGTGTTTACAAGCGTATACGGCCGATAAAACTACTATCCTTGTTTTGCATTGTTGTCTACTATTTTGCTATCGCATTCGGTGCTTCGCCTTTCGGGTGAAACTGCCACTTTTTTCAAAGTATAATTTCAACACTGTTCCTTTACTTTTAACAGCATTTGTGAAATCCATTTGAAGCGCGTGTCATTCGAAGGAAGGAACTTTGGTTGGAGGTAAATTAGGCCTTAATGGATGCGTCACGCCTGTCTATCAAGTAAAACTGGACCAATCGCGTATTTAAGCTGCTTTGAATCTAGACAGCGAAGCTTCACCACAACAGCCTTGAGTTTAAGTGCCAAATAGCGTTTCTTTTGTCATCTGCGTTTTGCGTGCGTGCGTGCGTGGGACTACGTCAATCTCCGAGCTGCCGAGGCATGCTGTCCACGCTGCCTTGGACATGGATCACCCGATTTCAGGATGACGCCTGCCTTTGAGTGGAAACGACCCACATGCTCGGCGCTCGCCATGCTTGGCCGGACCACGTGAAATTGACAGTTGCAGTAAACCGACTTCGCAGTGGCGCCAAGGCATGGCACGAGTACGCAGGCATCAGGTGCTGTTCCTGGCTTGAATGAACTGAAGCTTTGTTAGCTCCGTGGACGGGGCACGTGATGTGCATCACCTTGACGCAGCAGTCATGTCCACGAGCGTCTCGGCAGAGAGGCCTGCAGACTGCCCTGCCGCAGGCGGCGGCCCACCGGGTGACGCCGTCGGTTCCACTCCAGAGAAGGGAAGTGGACGGCGCGCTCCTACTTTTTCATGGCCGCCTATGCCACCCGAGCTTCTGCAATGGCAACCTCGCGAAGCTCAGGAGCGGCACCATCTCGCAGCTGCATGTGCACCCGACAAGTTTATGGCAGATGGGCTTACGGTCTGGCCTGTTGTAGGCCACGGTTACTGGCTACTTTTTCCGCCATGGGTCTAGGACTCTGCTACGATATCCTATACCACACCATCACTGTCAGACCCGGAGATTGCCTCCCATCCACCGCAGTCGGCGATGCAATTACGGCGATGCACTTCGCTTCTTCTTGGACACATGGGTGTGCCGGTTCACCGGACGACGATATCAGACCCACACCAAGCGGTCGATAGCACTCGGCGGACCACCGCCCCATCTGTGGCCCACTGCCGGGAGGCCTCCGGTGGCATACTTGAGGCTCAGTTCAAACCAACAGCCGCCGAAAACGAGGTTCAAAATGAAAAGCACCGGTCAGCTTTCCCGATGGGAATCGCGGGCCCGTCATCAGCCTTCGGTACCGCAGAAAGGGATAAAGCATCATCTAGTATTTCGTCGAGCTCCGATGATGGCGCGCTACCACTCTAAGACCCTGACAATCTGTCTACGGATCCCGGACATAAAATACTTGCGACCCTGTCGGAACCACACATCCTGACTTCGCCACCGTAATCAGCCGAATGCGGAGACATTCGTTCGCTCGTAAGAGACTGCCGGAAACGCACAAGAGACAGGGTGCGCAAGAGACCATCGGTTTCAGTGCAGACGCAGCTGTCCCCTGCTTCGAGCTTTCAGAAGCTCGAAACACCGCCTTTCACTATGCACATCTAGGCCGATCATCTCTTGCCGATAATACGGCTTCCAAAGGGGACAGTGCGACGGCGCGCGACGCTTTGTCAAGACCAGCAGGTTCGAGCACCTCGGAGCTCCTTCGCACTACGGTCGACCCCAACCAACGTGATCGACCTCACTTTGTGAGACAAACTGCGGTTGAGCGTGCGAGATCGCCTGCCCCGTCTTTTCAACTGCGTCTTGATAATCGTCGGCAAGAGCTGAGACCAGAGCGTAACATTAAGTGCCGACTCCGGAGAAGTGGTTGCGCACTGCACGGTCATAAGGACGACTACTTCCATTCCAACGTCTTGTACGCAACGGTTTTTCGTCACCAGCCCGCTGCCTTCATAACCGTCTCAGCTAATCTTGAGCAGTGTTGCCAGGAGAAGGAGATGCATTCAGGCTAGGGTGCTCGCACGGCGGTGCTAGAGAAGATGAAGAAACAGAAGTAAACCAGGCGTTCTGGCGGACGGCCGATTGTCTACTTCTCTGTCCTTTACAGGGTATCCTAATCATTGAGTACAATTGTATTCTTACTCCATTAAGCTGGGGACAAAGAGTGTTGTTGCTCTGGGCGTAGAGAAAATATTAGGTCGCCGCATCCTGCGCCGACTGCCACGATACTAAATGTTGCACCAGAGTAGTCGATGAAATGACCAATGCAGGCAGCGCGTCGCACGGACCAGGCAGAGAAATCTGCAATCGAATGGAAAGACCGAGCCAAAGCGACAGCGATGCCAGGACACCTTCAGCCGCATCGAACAACCGTACACCGCAGTCGGCGTTTTTCTCTATTTGATTGCGCTGGCCCATCTTCATCGTTGTAGCAATGGCTGGTGGCGTTGTAGTAGCAGCGGCTGTTCCTAATAGCCCCGCAAATGGCTCCCACCCGCATTCGTTCTCCGTATGTCGTATCTCTTGATTGCTTATGTGCTCAAATGCTGCCTGGAGCAAAGCACGCGTGGCGCTTGTCGTATCACTTTATTTTTGACCGAAGTCAATGCTCTTGAGGTCACTCGCTGCAACACAACCAGTCGCCCAGCTCAGCTCTCTCAACAATAGGCGTACTCGGCACGTGGTGCTGTGTGGCTGTTCCCACGGGGTACTGCGTAACAATCGCAAACTGCACATAATGATAGCGTCATTGATTTCATTTCTCGGTATTTTTCCTATACGTGCCGCTAATGTTTATATTGTGGTTGTTGGCCAGGAGACAAGTTTACGTTGCCAGGACATTAACATTGCCAGGACCCGCCGCAGTTGCTTAGTGGATATGGTGTTGGGGGCTGTTCAGCACGAGGTGGCGTGATCGAATTCCGGCCACGACGGCCGCATTTCGACCTGGGCGAAATGCGAAAACACGCGTGTACTTAGGTTTAGACGCACGTTAAAGAACCCCAGGTGGTCCAAATTTCCAGAGCCCCCACTACCGCGTGCCTCATAATCAGATCGTAGTTTTCGCACGTAAAACACCCAATTTAGTTCAATTAATTTATTAACGTTGCCAACCACGAAGCAAGATTATCTTCACATCCTGATCAGCTTAAATATATTGCCATGCAGTAGTGACGGTGAATAATACAGCTGTGAATGACGAAACTGACCTTTTATTGGGCGAACTTGTGCCCACAAAGGCAAGCTACACTCAAAGCACATCAATAGCGGCGAACACGGTCGGCGGTCGTCGAAATCTCATCTGCCAGTCAAACGTGTCGGCTTTTGTACACTAGCCATCGAACGTTCGAGAGTAATCGCTGGTACCCGCGTGTCTTACAGAAAGTTCTAAACAATTCGCTTCACACATGCATTTAGATTACACAAGCTACGGTGACAGCAGACACCAGAAAGAACCATCGATAACATCGAGAAATTTCCGATACATGCGGGCGCGTCCCACGATGAGCGATAACATTTGTTAGACGGTGAAAGGCGGTCACCAGGAAAAGGTAAACAAGTACACGTTTCAATATATCAGCCCATAACTTAACCCTGTAATTCCCGCTCGTATAACATATGCTACGCAGAGACAGATATGCACCTCAAAATTCTGATCTGAGCACGGAAAACCTAACGCATAACGTATATCAGCGTTCTCGGTACACTGGAGCGAGTGTTCAGTTATACATGGTTCAGCAAACCAATTACTAATTGGTTATTATACTGATTAGGTTTGAACTCAACTAACACTTTATTGTTGTTGTTGTTGAAGTGCGCTACCTACCGCGGTGCTAGCTGTGGCGATCTGCTGCGGAGCACAAGGTCACGGGTTCGACTACCGACCTCAGTGGCCACATTTGGCTGTGTGCGAAATGCAAGAACGCTCGTATGTTCAGATTTAGGTGCACTTTAAAGAACCCCCATAGGGTCAAAATTAATCCGGGGCCCTCTAATGTGGCGTCTCTCACAGCTCCAGGTCTACTGCCTTGAGAGCTTAACCCCGCAAATCAGCGCATCAATTAGTAATGTTTCACCCGACACTGCAATCAAACAGCCAGAGCTCCAAAGGGGTATTCATCAGTGTGCCCCGTTATGCTCGGGCAGTTCCAGTTCATGGTGTAACGTCGTGCAAAATCTTCACGGAAAGCAAATCACCCAGCAGGCTTGTTCGTGCGGCCTTCTGATTCCGTTTGAGACTCCCGGTTCATCTTCTAAGCCTGTCCCCAAATAACATGGCCCGTAGTGATTCGTTGAACGCATGTTAGCCGTCAATAACGCCGCAGAGCCGCTAGAACCTCTCTTTTCTAAATTCACCATTTTAACTTTTCCCTAGTCGGGCTTGCCACCACCTTTCTTTACTGATCATGGCTTGTTCAATGTTACTTCTGAGTTAAAAAAAATGTACTGATGCCGGTAAACTGTCTGGAGCCTTATTCATTTATCTGACGAAATAGTTTTCTTCAATATTTCACAACGTTTCGGGAGCTAGACTCCAAGCTACTGGCACTGTCGGATCTGCTTTTACACGAATTAATAGCTACCTTCTAATAGGCAACAGACTGTATAAATTCGTCGTACACAATCAAACTTTATGGCTACTGGTAAAGACGTTTCTGGAGAATGAATAATCAGCCAACTTGTATTTTTGGGGCCTACTATGACGTAAATCTATTCCAAACTTTTCTATTGCAATTCTGCAACCAGCCCTGCGCAATGGGTCAAAAACTTCTTTGGACCACCCTCACTTCGTCTGTCTGTCACGTGACGTCCCGAAAACCCTGATAGCTCCCCACCTGATATGACGTGTGCACACTGATTATGCATGCTTTAAGTAAACAAAAGAAAAATAGTTATTCCTGATTCGACGCCTTTTCGCCATTAGCCCTCTGCTATTGGTCAAAAGCTTTCGGTCTGCATCCACTTCACCTGCCTGTCACACGACGTCAAAAAACCGCGAAAACACACGGCGTCAAAGTGACGTGTACGCGTTAAAGATGCATTAATATCGCGCACAAAACTGTTTTCTTTTTTTCTGAATAGACGCAGGCTACCCCGTTCCGAAAGGAATAAAAGATGGCTGCCGCCGATCGCTCAAACACTGGCTACTCGCACCTGCCAGAAAGCGTGGATTTATTTTCGTATAATACAACTTTTTCCGTGGCTGTGTGGGTGTGACGTTTTCGAGCGCTTTCGGCACGTTTTGAACATTCACCCAGAGGCGGAAAACATTTGCCGGAACTTTTGGAATTTCGCTATTTGTTTTCTTTTGACTTATTATTTTTTAGGAGTTACTAGGGTCGCTATATGCCGGCTTTTTCATGCGCCAATTTTATCTGTCTCCCCCACGAGTTGTTCTCAAAATAGCGGAAAGGCGATCTTGAGCACTGACAACGAGTCTTGCAAAGCTTTATGTGTAGCAGAACTAGGAACAGGGTTAGGTCTCACATCTCGTAGGCAAGGCTCGTCCGTGCTTTCGATAGCAGCGAAAACAGAGACAATAATTTAAACAACGTTATACGTTAACCTTAATTGCTTCGTGGCCTGGCTGCCACCTCCAACGCCGCTTCGACGTACTCTCGACATAGCTCGCCGTGCAATTAAAAACTTAGTTCGGTGCCCCTCGCCGCGTTCGCTCTCTTCTACCAACTACCCGAATATAACAAACAAACAAACGACCCTCTCCCACTTCTATCCCGCAAGGAGGAGCGGGAGGAGGGGAAGGCTGTCTTCGTTCAAGCTGATCCCATGGCACGCTTCGGCATAGCCTGGCGTCTTCCTCGTATCGCGCTCCAGCATTCGATGCCGCAAGGCGTCTTTCCATAATAAAACGCGTTAAACGCTGAGCTTGTTTCTGCACCAATGGCATCCTTCTCCCCCCCCCCCCCCTCCTGCCCCCCCCCCCCCCCCTACCGCTTACCGTCAACGCCCGATTCCGCCTTTCGCAACTCTTAGCAAAATGTGATGATCGACCCGGTCCCAAAGCGCACTCCATCCCCGGGAGCCTGCATGCGTAACTTCTGCCCAAGAATGTTGGATCGTGTGAACTTTTTTTCTTTATTTTCGTTCCACTTTCACTGTGACCTCCGCTTCCTTTCTGTGCAGTTAGCTCTTCAGTCATCTTTTTCTGCAGACTCTCCTCGGAATCTACGAAATCGAGCAGCGCAGTGGCCCGACGTGGCATTAATTATGAATGCATGCCTCGGGAAGAGACGAAGTCGCGACGCGCAGAACCTGATAGTCAAACGAACATTCCAATCATTTCTTTTCATGCAGAGGACATCCAGGTGTCGTCGACACGTTCTTAAAAGAAAAGAAAAAGTGGGGAGGACAGTAATAAAATGACAATCAAACGTCTCTTCTACTGCCTCATAACTAGAGCTCATTTGAATACACACAAAAATATGAAATACAAAGTTTGCGGGATGTCTATACAAATTTAAGAGAGCTTCGCATTTTTCTAGATTTGTAAATATTTCTATGGAAAGTCTATGTAAGTTCTATAAAAAAAAATATTTTCTTTGTTCTGTCGTGATCCGTAAACTGTGAAATGAATTGCTTACCGGATGTCTATAGCTATAAGCGGAAAACATACGGAGCCGTACGTCCACAGGTTGCCTATAAACAGTGTATATATCGCTCAGAGAAACGTCTATAGAGATTTTATAGACCAAGTGGGCGCTGTGCACATTCAACGCGATGCAAAGGTCCAACCGAGAAGACCTTTGCTCCAGAGGACTCCACCTGTGGAGCAAATAAAAATTATTCTCTGTTTCTCTCTCGCATTCACCTTTGCTCTCTGCCGCACTCCTCTCATGTGTACACACTCTGTGGACCACCCCTCAACGCATGCGCTAGACAGCAGCAGTGTCAGCAGCAGTGTCAGCAGCAACAGCAGCAGCAGCAGCAGCAGCAGTGGGAAAGTGGAAGAGGCAAAGAAAGATCCGCTTTAAAAGAAAAAGAGCTACAGGCCTGCGCGGCATGCAGATCACAGTCACAGAGTAAGCCGGAGGAGCGTCTCTGTAGGAGGCCGTCTTAAACTGATTGAATACGGTAACTGCAAGTAGCAAGTATATTTAAAGTCGCGTTTTTGTTTATGTGCATTTAATAAACCACATTCAAGTCTACTTAATCGGGTGAAATGTAGGTGGTGAAGGACATGGCAGCGGGGCAATGAAGCTACTTTGTTGTTTTTAAATACAAATTCCAAACAAGAATTGATGCGCGAAGAGCTGCATTGTGCATTTGTGCACAAATTCCGTGCCGAAGTCTTCTTTGCAAAAACTGTAAGAACCAGGCGTTGTGGGGATCCTCCGTGTTTACGTCGAAATCACCCGTAAGAATTAGGGGCACATCGTGATGAGGAGCGCAGGTATTTGCCACGAAATCCGCCATCGTCCCATGTTCAGCACGTGACGACACATGCACTTTGGCAGCCAAAATACCATCGAAGTTACACACTGCGCACACGTCGGCAAAGTCTGCGTCCGCTGCTCTTGCGAGTCTGAACGGTACGCACTCACTTTCTCGTTCGTATAGTGCCTCACCCGAGGCCCGGTGCGCAGTTATATTTGCTGACGTACGGCACACCTGTAGCCGCTGATGTTACGTGGACGGCCCAAGGTCTCGGAGAAACGTATAGTAGGGGCACCCGCAGGGAGAAGTAGTCGTGCACGACGTCAAGCTTGTGTGGTGTCAGAGAACGTACGTTGAGAGAGCAGGTGGCAAATCGGTGGGGCTGATCGAGCAGTGCAAAGGAACGTTGCATGATTGTGTCAAAACGATATTGTTTGAGTCTATGGAATTTGTCATGCAGCGCTCGACCGGGCTTTTCAGCGGCGTGGTAAAACGTAAAGTCGTCTTCAGCGTCGGTGGTGTCAAGGCCATCAAGTGAAGTGGATCAACTCTGTGCCACGTACACAAGTTTCGGGGGGTGACGTTCTTTATATTCGTAAACACTGCTAGTATGCGTGCCACCCTGAGACTTGTCAATCGTTATTGCACTAGCCTGCACCGTAAGTTGACATGTGATGCCAACCTTACGGCCCAACGTTATGGTCACCGCGAGTTCTTCAGTTGATGACCAAATGGGGCGGACCACGCTATCGAGTGCACTGCGCAATGGTGCCGCCTTTAGCCGTGCAAGTCTTCCCCTGGCACCACAGTCAAACCTGAACCACATCATTTTTTCAAGGCCCGACTCGTATACTCCAATGTGGGCGAGGCTCCTAACGGCACCATTGACCGGCCCGTCCATTACGTTTATGTTGACGGTTCTCATATACACGGCGAAGCCCCGGCCTCACTTTCGGCAGCTAGCATATGAGGGTCGACGCGGCGGGCGGCGCTCCCGGGCATCATTTTCTGCTCCGCGCATACAAGGCTCTTCACGGCGAAGCTGCCGGGCCGCATTTTTGGCTGAGTGCACGTGAGGTTGCTCGCGTAGAAGCTGTCGTGCCTAATTTTCGGCAGAACTCGCTGAAGGGTCTTCGCGGCGAAGCTGCCGGGTCACATTTTTGGCTGAGCGCACGGGAGGTTGCTCACGTAGAAACTGTCGTGCTGTTACGATCGGCCTGCAGGGGTACTGCTCTGCAAAGCTATCTCCGCCCGCTGCAGGTGCTTCGATCGACCCGCGGTGGTGGCGCCCTTCAGAGAACCGGCGAGGACCACAGCGCTAACCGACCATGAACTTCATTCGGAGAACTGAAGACTGCGGCAACGTTAATCCACCATGTGCCTTCTTCGAAGAGTCGGCGACGGCAGCAGGGCTTACCACGTTTGGCCGACCGTGTATTGTTGGTGGATTTGCCGTGGCCTTCATGGTCTCTTTGCAGCAAGGGAGCTTCTTTAACAAAAGATTTGTTAAAGCTTCTTGAACAAATCCTCGGGCCCTAGGATTCGTCACAGTCTGCTGAAACTCGTGTCGACTACCTGAGAAAGTCAGCTCTGGAATTAAGAGGCGCCGGCTGGGGTCAGGCGGGGCCATCTGGCTACGAGGACCCGCTCAACTCTGGTTCTGGGAATCCAAAGTGCGTACGTGTGTGTGTGAGCCCTCCACCTCAAAGGCGGATCGACTACGCCCCAACGACTGTGGACGGTCCGATTGAACTAAGGTTGGACAGCAGTTTTTCCTCCCCTAGGGATCTAGGGAGGACAGAGCCTTTTTAAGCAGCAGTTTGTCGGCTGCTAGTGTGCGCTAGTACTCGACAAGCGGTGTGCTTGGTTCTTGGAGCTTTGTGCTCGTGTGCTGTATGTTTCGTCTTGCGTGCTCCATTTGAGAGTCACGCTAGACTGTCGAATGTATCTCTTGTTTTAATGTAAATATGCAAATAAATCCTGTACTCCTAGTTCTCAATGAGAGCAAGTTCCTCCTTACAACCACGTCCAAATCGTGAGTAAGCTGGACGACGGCATGGGCCCGCTACCACATAGTTCATGCCCGACTACAAACCTTGCAACTGGATGCCAGCGGTGAGATCGTCCTGCAACTCTGACAGTGCCTACTTTTCAGCAGCACGCACTGCAGGGTCTTCGCGGCGAAGCTGCCGGGCCGCACTTTCGGCTGATCGCACGTGAGGTTGCTCGCGTAGAAGCTGTCGTGCCTAACTTTTGGCAGCATGCACAGGAGGGTCTTCGCGGGCGAAGTCGCCGGGCCGCATTTTCGGTAGCACACTTGAGGGTCTTCACGGCAAAGTCTTTCTGCGACTTTTTCTCGAGAACGAACAAAACTGTCCGCACGGTGTCGACGGCGACCTGCGGCTTGTGCTTCTGTCCGCACAGCGGCCTGCTGAGCTCAACGTTTCTTGGTTGCAGCTGCGCGCGCACCTCTGCGAGTCGCTTCTTCAGCAGCAGTTCGTACCTCGCGAGGAGTCAAAGAGTTTATTCAGACAACGCGTGGTACAGTTGCCTAGGGCCCCTAGGAGTTGCCTAGGAGGCGCCATAACGTGTTCTGAAGAGGTAACACAGGTAGCGAGACCACGCGGTGCACATGTAACATCCCTCGATACGTGTCACGATACTATGCAAGTGGAAACTGGAGGTTCCAACTGCGAATATTCCTATTCAAGTACGCGCAACACGCATAAATGCCCTAAACAGGCAACCGGCGGACCGATTCGTATGACACTCGCTAGATTTTCAATCTTCATTGAGCTCTCTCTTTTACTATCTGTCCTCTACGGCATCCATTATATCCACCATGTCGCTTTGCGCTGTAAACCACGTGACCACTCTTCTTCCGCTTCTTCTTCTCCGGAATCGATCGCTTGGCACAGTAACCGCGTGGGCCGATGAGAGTCAACAGAAGCGGATGTCCGCACTGGTTCAAACATGCTGGCTGCGCTGCCGCGAAAATAATTGAAGAAAATAGAGAAGTGCAGTCACTAATCAGATAGAGTCCTCGTTCGCTATCTTTTATTTCTTTTCTATGCGCTCTTCTTTTTGTGTGTGCGTGTGTGCGCGCGTGTGCGTAATATTTGTGTGTGAAGGGGGGCGGCCGGAATCTTTCGACTGCTCCTGTGTCAATACGTATGGCGCTTTAGCTATCGCAGCTGCGGAGAACTGTCTTAGCGATGAAATATTTATTCCGACGCCTTACTGAAGACCGTAGCTTCCCTCCGCACTTATTATAGTCCTCCCCGTTCCCCATCCCGGTTAGATGTCCTTATTTGTGATTCTGTAAAAAAGAAAGGGCTGAACCATCCGTTTACGGCATTAGAATTTAAGCTGTCCATAAACTACTGTCATATATAATATATGCATATACTGCAGAATAATTACCTTCCTGTGCATTTTACAGCGTCAGCCGTAGGCGCCCATTATACGAGAAGTGTTGGGCTTGTATGGAATGACAGCGTGTGGAATGCATTGCACGAAGTCGAGCTCCATATTTATGGCGCTAGGTCCAACCCTTATAAAGGTCGTTTTAGTAAATCTCTTTCTGTTCACTTTTGTAGCTTTCAGTAGGCGTTATGTTGGGGCACAGCAGAACGTCATGAACGATTTTTCCAATGGGTTATACGAGGAGCCGCAGGATTTTTAGGAGACAAGACGAACATTCCAGGTAAGGAAATGAAAAGTTCGGCATTCATTAGCCAGGACTTATTAAAAAGCCTTCGGTGTCGTATATAGTGCGAGCTGCTGTCGGTGACGATGGATGGGGCACGAGTGTGAGGGTAGTGTATCAGGCAAAGTATATCACTTACCGAGTGCCATTGTGAGGGTTGGCAATTCGGAAGTGCGTTGGTGGGACGTGACGCTACAGCCTCCTTGGAAAACCGAGTTCATGCAGCGCTCAACTTACCCTGTTGCTTCCCGTACAGTGAAAATAATGATGAAAAGAATTATTAAAAATCACGGAAAAAAGAAAGTGTTAAATGATGATGATGGTAATGATCAGAAGAAGAAGGATGGGAAGAAGCAATATATATATGATGAAAAGAAGTTGAAGAATGATGACTTTTTTTTTTTGTCTCTCTAAACTCATTCTACCCATTTTGGGCAAACCGCCCAATTCTTGGCCGATTCCCCACATTGGGCATGCGCCATTTGTTTACGAGAACAACAACATTGACGATAATAATTAAGGAGAAGCAGGATGAGAAGTGCAATGAGAAGAAGATGCTGCAAGATGGCGATGAGAAAATGAGGATTCTTTAATGCGATCCGGAACTTGGAGGCCTGTCGCCATCTTTTTCGACTAGCACTTTTCGCGCCCGCTGGTTTCACATATTAAGAGGCGAACCGGAATATAGATAAATTGTGAGTTCTAACAGTGCATAATTCCGCAGCTTCAAGCGCCGTTTTTCTGGTATCCAGATTTAAACTACCCTCGCGGGCCTCTGGAACTAACAACAACTGAAAGATCAATAGAAGTCCAGCGCAGTAAAAGTGAAGCACCAGCCGTTGCGGCAACGCAGTTGGCTTCACGTCATGTTTTTGAAAGATGCCAACACTTCGTTGGTGTAAGCTGACGGCTCCCGTTACAACAGAAAGTACAACATCAGCATTTATCATTTCACAGTTGCACGAAGAACACGCTTGTCGATTGGATCATCCTTCCTCTTCAACGTCATCGCAGCTCGTTGCCATTTTTCTAGCCATCGGCTTTACCAAACTATTAAAGACGCAAGAAAATTAGGTCGTCATCATTGATTCTTTAGGTGCTTACATGAATTGAAAATGTCACTCCAGGAGAAATAGACGCACGTGTAACCTACGCTTTACAAGAAGAACATGCTCAAGCTACAACGTTAAATAAACATGTGGTATTCCGGTGGGTTCCAAGTCACTGTGGAATCAAAAGAAATGAAAAGGGGGACGCGTTGTCAAAACTGCCTCATGAACATTCGGAAACCCGATTTGTTACCATAGCTCAGTCCGACACCAGGCGCATCTTACGAGGCCTTGAGCGAGAACCTTGTGTGGTGAACTTGTTCACAGAGAGCACAAAAGAATCAATCTTATGTGCAGAAATGCACATCTAGACTACCAGTTAGAATTTCAGATTCCACGATGACATCGATATCATCTTACATCGTATAGGGTAGCCAACCGGGCTCAGTCCTGGTTAACCTCCCTACCATTCATCTATCATTTGCTCTCTCTCTCTCTACATCGTCTCCGCCTTGGAACTGCTTACACAAAGCACTTTTGTTTTTCGAATAAAGCGTGTGACCTCCTCCAACATGTTCGTGCGAACACGACGACGAAGATATATACCGCCTACTACTCGAGCGCCCCAAGTCGTACACCACAGGTAGACAGCGCCTTGAACGAGAACTGCGTTTAACTGACTACACACCGGCCTTTTTCCCTTGACAAGGTGTTAGGCCCAGGATCTTCGGAAGTGCATCATAAAGCTGTGAGCGCACTTCAAAGCTTCTCTGAAGGTGCCGGCATTTGTGACGTTTATTTACTCTACTGCGTCGTGAATGAATTGTCTCATTCCAGCATTTAAAGCAGGCGAACTCCAGACATCCACAAACTTCGTTGGGAATGAGAACTTATCGAGACCCTCACTCCTAGTGTGCGCTTTTTTTAGGCATTACTTGATGCAAGCATCTATATTTACTTAATTTTTTCTCCTCTATTAATAATATTATCTCTAAAGCGAAAAGGGCTAGCCATCGCCAGCAAACGGTGACTACAACTCCTTTGTTTATTTTTTACTCAATAAAAAAAAATTAGATCTTCTGTATCCTTTACCGCCTGTGAGGTCATCATCATCATCAGGAAGAATAATTCGATGATTAGGAAGAAGAACAGCTTCAAAACAGAGTCAAAGTTTATTAATTTTGATTCTCGGTTGCCAGAGATTTCTAGATCATATCTTCACCTTCTAGATGCTGCAATGCATCTTATCGTGTTGGCTTTTTTGGCCGTCGCCAGCTGCCTCCGCGAGATTGAGCTCTGCGACAAGTTCCGAGAAGTTGTTCGCCGATGAATCAGCCAGAGATGTCTAAGAGGTTGGTCTTCTTTATTTTTTTCCCTTGCGTTCTTTTCTTAGATCGCTAAAGAAATAAAGAAAGCTGTGAATTGGAAGCGAGAGACACATCACATGGAGCGGTCCTTTTTGTTTCGCGCGAACATACCGACGATGACAAAGAAGGCGATGCTTTCGGCGGCACTGCCAATTCAGCTGCTTTGCATACATCCATGTTAAACAGGTGGAAGTCCGGTTGCTAGCCGGCAGCGCAAACCCGAAGGCGCAGGTCCAAACAAACTTCGCCCGTCGCCCAGTTCGCAACGTTCCGTCGCTTTTCGTCGAGTTTTACTTCACCGACGCCTTCGTCTCTGTGTTGTCTCGTTGGGCGGCTTACACAAGCCCTGTTTTTCATCCGCTGTTGCGCTCCCAGAAGGAGATAAAAATAGACGAGGCGCCCATTCAGTGCCTTCGCAAACAGCATTTTCTGTCACGAAGGAAATGCCGTAGAGTGTTTGCGTTCATATGTAGATTCATGTGGATCTGCTCGAGAACAAATGTAGGGGGACCAGATGCAGAAGCTCTGAAGTGGTACTTTCTTTGAAACGCCCCCAGGTTTTGGGGTGGCGCAGCTGCTGGGTCGGTCCTTCGTTGTCTCGCCGGATATACGTGTAAATAAATAAATAAATAAATAAATAAATAAATAAATAAATAAATAAATAAATAATAGAATTAGCCTATTTATGAGTTCGATGCACGACGATGGCCTCTCCCAGCGATTCGCAATTACTCCTGTCTTGCGGTAGCTGATTCCAAGTTGTGCCTGCCAATTTCTTAATTCCTTCGGACTGCCTAATTCTGCGTCGTCCTCGAATGCGGTTTCCTTCCTTTGGCACCCATTCTGTAACTCTGATAGACCACCCACGGATTAGATGACGTCTCCAGCCCTGTTTTTAATGCGATCAGCATTCTTATACCCCTGACACACGGGCACTCTAAAGTCCTTTAGGTAAGGGGACATCTACCGGAAAGGCGTTCAAGTGCAGTGACACACGACAAAGGAGTATCTCCTTTACTGCGAAGTTCCTTTCCGGGAAAGGAGATCGCGCAACTACTTTTCGAGCGGAAAAGGAGTTACTCTCGCACACAGCGTGCACAACTCGTCAATAGAAGGAAACCTGCCACACAACTACGGTGCCCATAGGTATTTTTTTTACCTTGCGAAAATGTTTTAATTGTTAGCGGTGATACAATTTGTCGAATCGTGAAGATTTCCTCTAGCTATACTCTCAAACGCTCGCATAAGGTCGCTAGTGCCGCCATGTTGAATTCCGGCAGTGTCGTCGTCGTTTGCTGCGCGCATGTGGTGTGTTCACGAAGTAAGGGACGACAAAGACGTGAAAAAGGACGACAGAAACGTGGGCATCACCAGAATGAACAGCACGCACAGCAAAACACCGGCTGCACATAGTTGCTGGACCAAGTTAAATGGCTGCTAACAACGCAAAAAGACGAATAAAATAAACGACTATAAGCATTATTAGCCATCAACAGTGAAAAAAATATATTTTTAGGTTCTACAGTAGCTAAGTGTAATTAAAATACGCAGCTTTTTTAAGAATGTTTTCTCTCTTGTGGGTTTAACAGCCAGCGCTATTTTTCTTGCGGCGTTCATCTGGAACGCCGCAAACTACCTAAAGGAACTACCTAAAGAAGTTTAGTGCGGTGCCGTGTGTCATCGGCGCAACTCCTTTCTGCAAAGGGTCCTTCAGAGTAGCAAAAGAGGTTTACTGGAAAGCCCTTAAGCTTTGCCCGTGTGCCAGGGGTATTATGGTGGTTCACCCACTTTTCGGAATCTATCTATCTATCTATCTATCTATCTATCTATCTATCTATCTATCTATCTATCTATCTATCTATCTATCTATCTATCTATCTATCTATCTATCTATCTATCTATCTATCTATCTATCTATCTATCTATCTATCTATCTATCTATCTATCTATCTATCTATCTATCTATCTATCTATCTATCTATCTATCTATCTATCTATCTATCTATCTATCTATCTATCTATCTATCTATCTATCTATCTATCTATCTATCTATCTATCTATCTATCTATCTATCTATCTATCTATCTATCTATCTATCTATCTATCTATCTATCTATCTATCTATCTATCTATCTATCTATCTATCTATCTATCTATCTATCTATCTATCTATCTATCTATCTATCTATCTATCTATCTATCTATCTATCTATCTATCTATCTATCTATCTATCTATCTATCTATCTATCTATCTATCTATCTATCTATCTATCTATCTATCTATCTATCTATCTATCTATCTATCTATCTATCTATCTATCTTGGGCTGCTATGCTGTCAGAATGAGGTGCTAAATCAGCCACTGGACCAACTTGGGTAACTGGGTATATGTCAATGCCTATGTGCGGCCTTTCATGATAAACACTGTATAAAACATATTATCAACAATTGCGCACTAACCATTACATCCATTAGTAAAAGCATTTGAGCCACCAATCCTCTTTATAGGATGGATGCACCGCCAATTTTCTTTCGTTCTTCCTTCACTTCTTCATATCTTCGATTTCTATCTTTCTGTCCCCTTCTTAATGAAGAGTAGGCAAGATCGTGCCCCTTCTGGTGTCAGAGGTCAGCCTATTACCTTTGTTCCCCCCCCCCTTATATCTGTTCTACGTCTGTTTTCAAACGAAACAAGTGATGATATATGACAGCTGGGCCCAAACTGGGTGAGAACAATGACAGCTAGTAGTAGCTGTGGTAATTATTCTGATGAAGATTATGCAGTGTGAAAGCTCCCATACCACGCACCTCGTAACAGGAGAGCGCTGATATATCAGGCAATGGTGACGCTAGATATAATAGCGAAAATAGCGCAGAGAACACGAGGGGGAAAGCGGAGGAGGACGAGGGTATGACGAAAGCGTGAGAAGAAAAGCGTAGTGCCGCGCAAGACGCGTTCTGCAGCGACAATCGCTACGAGATGGCGCCAGAGTACTGCGCACGCATCTTCTTTTCACCGATGACGCCATCAATGAGGTATGCGGCAAGGTTGTCCACCGATACCATATATGGAAACAAAGCGCTGCATTACCGGACGTCTGTCTGCAGCGGCTGCTGTGAATAGCTCCCACGTGACACCCACGCGCTGCCTCTCGTGATCTCCCGATTAGCGAGGCAGTCGCGCCACACTTCGCTCCGTTTGCAACGTGCCGCACTAGAGAGATTCGCATTAGTAAGATTTTGCTGAGGGCTAGTTGGTTCATTCTTAGAACTGAGGTTAAACAGCGCGAAAAAGGCGAGGACACAAGGAAACAAATACCACAGACAAGCGCTGAGAGAGATTGTCCGCGCCAGCCAATATATAGCTAAATTAAAGCACGTATAGTGCTGCGCTCAAATTTCGCATTAGGGAGTATCGTAGTTGTCGGATAATTTCTTGTAATTTTATTTTAACATTTATTGGAGTGAGGCCGATCTGTTGTTGGAATTCGATCCCCCTACCTCGCGCTCGGTAGCAGAACAGCTTATAAACGCTGAGTTAACCCATCGGGTGCAAATGATCCCAGTCATGTACCCGCACGGGCCCTCAGCGCGGGCCCTCAGGCCCATGGCTCGCCTACCAAATTACTAGGAGGTTTCTGGGACTGTAGTGCCCACGGCGGCTGCTAGCGTATGGGAGCTCAGGCAGCATGATGGTTAGTAGATGACTTTGCCTAAACTTCGGCCTCTTGCTTTCAAACAATTTGCTCACTTTGTTAATTGATCATTCTCAATATTTATTTATTTATTTATTTATTTATTTATTTATTTATTTATTTATTTATTGCGTTTTAAGCTCAATGGTTCAGAATGATGATACACGATCACAGAGACTCATTGCCTTGCTTTGTTTATAAATATGTAATTGCTGGGACATTTCAAAATACAAGCCATAATAATTACCATAATGGGCCCAAAAGGGGACACAGACGAAAGCAAAGGAATTTCTCCGCTCACTAACTATGTAAGGTATGCACCAACTAGGCCCACAACAAGTCCTATTATAGAATAATTAACAAGAAGTCTGAACCCACAAGCACGAAGATTGCATAAATTCATGCACGACCCATCGTTTTAATAGTAGCTGCGCGATGACAGCGCCACACATCCCTCTGGTGCCTTTTGCAGGAAACTCCACGGAGCGAGTCAAAAGAACCCTCCCACGCAATGACGTCATCGTCACGGCCGTCTTCAATGCAAAATAACTCCCGTTGTGTGGGTTTTTCACTCGCGCTCGCATAAGTTCATCGTAAGTTTTCGATGATCCGTAAGGCTCGTACGCGTACTTCAATCGCAAATATTTCTTGGAAACGCCCGCACGCTAACAAAATTAGTTTTGACGCACCTATCTTTACCCCTCTTTTGAAGTTGGCCGGCGAAGTTTCGATCAGATACGTACAGAGAACAATCAGCATAATACGCCTTCTCAGATGTGCTTTCAATAAGGAAGCCGGTATGCGCGCTCTTCATTCAAATGAACTAGGAAGTGAGCGGCAGAGCAGATCGATATGCAATTTTTTTTTTCTTGTACAAACGCACTTGCCCACACGTACTCTCGAAGCGCAAGGTTTATTTTTTTTCTATGGTCATTGTACATAGTCGCCTTTTTCTACCAGCGAAGGAGACCTTTCATCTGCAGTCTGCTGTAGTAGGCGCATCTATGACCTGGGCTGCAGCTTTAGCATACCGAAAGTTTCGGAATACTTCTCGTAAACACTTTCGCAAACAGGGCGTAAGAACATTCGGTGAAGGGTACCGAAGGCACGACTTGTATTGCGGCTATGTTTATTGGAAATCAAAGCGGCGAAAGTTGCTTTGCAATTCAATTCAACTTATTCAACATCATTATATGGATGTCAGTTGCATACACAGGCACATTTTCCGAGAGGGGGAAAGGAAACCTACATTGGTGCTCGCCCTTCGTTTTGCTGGCATTTTAATATGTGTGCCTCCGCAGGAAGAACAATACCGAGGTATCGCCCAAATGTGGCACATTTTCTAAACTTAAGGAACTCCGAACGTATTTGCTGAAGCGTGCTGTATTTGAAGACAGAGATATAGGATTCTTGGTCACCCCGTTTTAATACCTGTCTTTAATAGAATGCTTTCACCATGCACGTTAAGAGCCCATTCGCAGGGGCGCCATGATGTCAGGGTTGTGCCTGCTGTAATAATGAATAACATGTTGAATGACCTCCTTGAGCTTCCTCTACACTACTCTAGTTACCATTTACAAAATTGGAATTCCTGTTTTGTCTTTTTGTCCTTTTTTTCTTTTTTCTGGTTCTTTATGTACCACACAATGATCTTGTATTGTCCTTTCCTCTCCCCCTACCTTCCTTCTTATGTAATGGCCTCAAGGAAACTTAGGATAGTTCAATAAATAAAAAGGAAAGTGGTCCCCTGCGCTTTCGCACTATTTCCCTCGCAATGTTAAGGGGAATGCCTAGGACCATGTCATCGGTGGAATGAATACTTGAGTAAATTTTAGGGTGAAGCTGTTTGGGGGAGAGGGGTTGCGTCTGCTCAACCCCTCTTCTGTTGCAGAATTGTTTTGTTTATTCTCATCAGCTGCGCTCAGTGGCGTCTCACACGGCACCAACACTCTACAACAGAGCCAGAGGCAGTGCTTCTGGCTCTGCCTCAGCCTCTTCCTCTGACTCTGCCTCTGCCTCTTCCTCTGCCTCTTCCTCTGCCTCTGCTTCTGCCTCTTCCTCTTCCTCTTCCTCTGCCTCTGCCTCTTCCTCTGCCTCTTCCTCTGCCTCTTCCTCTGCCTCAGGGCCTAGGAGTGGCAGGGTCCGCTGCAAAGCAGGGGCCGCTGCTAGGCGTTCCTTCTCCCATCGAAGGAGCTTACCCGCGCCAGTGAATATGATACATTGAAGTCATTATAGGTGTCATACTGCAAAAACCTTCACGTTGAGACGCTGCATCCGCGAAGACACTTGCAAGCTCCATTGATTCTTCTAAGGAAACCGGAGATGCCGACAGTCCATTAAAATATGTATTTACGCGGATCTGCTCTGGTGATCTCTCCGGCTGTGCTATTCCTACAATAAGATTGGACTATTCTTTTTTTATTCTGTGACCTGTTTACTATTTAGATAGAAAGCCTAATTGAAGATTCGATTCGTAAACTTGCATTTTAGTTTAAGTTCTTTGGTCTTACTCTCGCTTGTGACCTCGACACGAGGTTTTATTCGCAGGGATGTGTTTGACGCTTCGCGTGTCTTCACTCACGCAAGAAAACGTTTTGACTCTCGGTGCCACTTTCGTATTGACTGAGTGGCACCTAAGAGTTATGCATTCCACTTACGCGCTTATGCGAAAGTTTTGGCGTCACTTATATTTGCTAAGTGGTGTGTAAATTTCCCCCAACGCGTTGTGGGGACTGCACCAAATAACTGGGCCGCGCTTCGGGTAGTGATGCTTGTCAGGATGCAACTTAGTATGTGCTGTGACATGTTATAGTGTGAGCAATGTTTGTCCTATTATTTTGTTATTTTTGTTCTCTTAACCCAGTTTCCTGCTCTCTAATTTTTTTTTTTTTTTTAGGTAGCGCTTGCAACTTTGGGATAGCGGGCTTCTAAACAGGCCTACGTTCCCCTCTTTCTTCACTTATTAAGGTATAAAATTATGCGGATCCCACGCGCTACGTGAATGTGTTTAAGCGAAGCTTGTTTTTGCTGTTTGCGAGCAGTGCATTCTTTGTTTAGCGACGATTTGCATATAGAGAACACACGATCAAATGCTGGCCTCCCGTTCCTGCCTCATCGCTGCATATTGACGCCGCCCGCCTTCGCATTTACGAGTCGCTGTGCACTGGAGTTCGAAGCTATTCTTGGTGTGGCGTATACAGCCACACGCTGATGCCGCAACGCTGGTGCGAGTTTTTGCTCCCGTAATCTTCTGTCTGTCACTGCGTCGCGTTTCTTTTTTTTTCTTTTTTTTGAGCAGCTAGGTTGCTGCATGCAACGTGGACTGAACCGTGTTCGACTATCGTCCGCCCCCCTTTTCCTGCGGAAGCCGGCAAAGACGACAAGCGCCCACTTGACGTTTCTGCGCGAAATGTTCATCGCGCAGAAACGGTGCTCGTCGCTGTCATTCGACGCGGCTATACACTTCGCGTTTGCGAGCCAGCATGCGTTCGCGTTCTAAACCACGTTTCGCTGCGTGTTCAAGACGTTCCCGCAGGACGCTTCTTCCAAGTTCATGCCGCATTAAGTACACATTTCGGCTCCGTTTGTTTTTTTTTGTATTGGAACTCGCCTCTGCGTACGGCGTAAAATGGCTCTGGTTATCCCGCGACCCGCGTCGGTTTGGGGCAATCTCCGGGATCGATTCTTTCTCACTTTCTCTGTAGAGTCGACTTGCGTGCAAGCCGACCTTCGGACCTATCGTGGCCCATCCTGGAAGACAGCAGCTGGCCTGCGCAAGATGTGAAGAGTAAAACAAAACAAGAAAGTCGCATTTCCACCTGAAAGGCGAAGCACCGACTGCGTTAGCAAATTAGTACATAGCTGTACGAAGCAAGAATAGTAGTATAAACTTGTAAACATTCGCTAACTAAATTAACAATGATACAATGCGTAAGCGTGGCTCACTGAGGACGTAGAAAGAAACGGGTACACAGGGACAGCGCTGTCTTTATGCGTCTGCTTCTGTATACGTCCTTGTTCAGTCGCGCTTACACATTGTGTCATGGATACAAACCAACTAGCCCGCCAACGTGTTGTAGCTAAATTAACAAGAACGCTGTCACGCGTGCACAGGTAAAGAACACATCTCACTCGCTGAGCGCGAGAGCTCGCTGTCAAAATGCTGGAGCGAGGAATCACGGCAGCAGCAGCAAGTGAATTGACCTTCGGGAATCTCTCGCTTCAATGCGAACGAAACGTCGAAAGCGCAGCGCATACGAAGCTACGGGCACTACGCGCGCTCTGCACGCATCACAGATCGCTTTCAAGATACGGCGGCCGCGCGGCAGCGCCGGATCACGTGTTCTCGCCTATCCTCTAAACCCCTTCCTCCGTGCAGCGCCGTTGCGGTGACTCCCGCCGCTACCGTCCACTCCGCCCTCGACGTCCCTTCTCCCGCTGTCGCGGCCCGGCCGCTGTGCCACCGGTGGGCGCTCCTTGCCACCTCACGCGTGATCCAGGGATCTGTGCTTCTCCGTCTCCGCGTCGCGTGGCTGTACGGCTCTCAGCCATGTCTCTCGCTTCCCGTTTGCAGGGCGCGTTCCTCAGTGGCATTTGCCGCCTCTGCCAGTGCTTCTATCGGGCTGTTCTTCTCCCGCCTCCACTCTTGCCCAATATCTCCCCTTACCTGGCGCAGTGTCGTTGCGGTGACTCCAAAGACAGTTATAGCGTTTCGTCCCTTTACTTCTACTTCCCACCCCAACTTTGCGGGGACACGTTGATGCCTATCTATGAGGGAATAAATGTGTGATCTCTACTCAGTACCCCTGTTCTGCACCCGTTTCCTCATGCCATCTCAGAAGAAACATTAAATATTAATTGCTAATCCCCCCTCTCTCCGCGGCGGTGACCCACCATAATATGGCGCGATGGCGCGTAGCCGGAGTGCCTAGCTCGATGGCGGCGGATCGCTGTGTGTGCTGCTCAATCCGAAACGCAGAACCGCCTCCGTTTGGCACTGCGTCCCAGGGGTGAATCCCCGCATGGCTGCCATTGGCTGTTTTGAAGCACACGCTCTTTCGACGCTAGCGCCAAGATCCCCCTCAGTTACGGCCCTAACAGGAGGGCGATGCTTTAGCAAAATGGCGGCGCACACTAATGTTTACGTTGTCATGGCAACACGTACAGCAGCCGCACGGCGCCTTCGCTCCCTAGCGCTTCTTTTTGTTGTTTTTATTATGCTGACGTGCTCCGCACCCTCTCCACCCTTCCCCATGCCTTGACTTTTGCTTTCTTTTGCCTGTCCACGGCGTGCATTTTTTTTTCTCTTTCTTTTATCACGCGTGCGCGCTACACCAGGCATGCTTTGTGTACTGGCGAGTGGTCACCATGGGGTTGTTCATGCGTTAGCACGCATGCAGTCTTGCCCATACTTTGAGTATGCCAGCATATGCCAGGATGTATATAGTTTCCACTTCCGACACAACAGATCCTCGGCCTCGTTTTATTGACTTCCGTTTCCAAAAACAAGTATTTTTGCATAACTTGGTATGATACACGCTCAGAAAATGAAAGTGAAAAAGGCACGACATGTACATGACTACTAAACAAAACAAAAGTTCACAGACAGTGCAATAACAAAAAATAAAGGCATAAAACTCGAGAAAACGCGAAGGCCTTGTCATGTACACACATATAACAGATTTTTATATAATGCCCTCAAGACCAAAGTGTAGAGGAACGTCTGACGTTCGCACTGAAAGCTTCTGATATACTCTCGGAGATATTGCTCAACACTGTACGACGTGTGTGACATAGTCATGACAACTAAAGAAAGGGAAAATTCACTGGTAATGGCAAGAACAATGACTTGCAAAATACCTCAAAAATAGAATAAAATACGAAGATTGTTTTGACAGCCATACCGAGAAAAAACACAAGAACTTACCTATAAACCTGCACAAAAGTATATGAAATGCGTGACATGTTCATTGCTACTGAACAAAATAAAAAGACATGGCAGAACAAAAATAACATTGCACTAAAAACGGAAATACACATTATCACATTATTTTGCGCTTGGCCATAACTTTAGTAATTAACGGTGGCAAGGGGGAGCAGAATAAAGGTAGTCAGCTTTTGCTGCAGCCCATTAAAACATTCGCAGAAAGGCCTATTCTTATTTCAAAGACCAGGTGAAATAAGCCAACAACACGACTTTTCTTTCACCACGAATTCAATGCTTAGCAGCAAAATTACGCCACTTAAGGCACTAAGTCATACCTATTGGGCACTCCTTTGTGTAGTAAACACGAACTGCAAAACTCTGCATAAAGGACACTTGCAATGCTCATGCTTTCCAGAAAAAAAGCATATCATGCCTACACATAAAGGTTGTTCGCGCGGTATTCCCATCGGCAATTACCGAGATAATACATAAACACGAACGCAAAATTTTCAGCTGTTACTACGTTTGTAGAATTGTGACACACAGAAAAAGCACTGAGGTCGGAATGGAAAACTGGACGAGCTAGTGAAGTTGCAGAATGAGACTTGGCACAGAAAAACAAGTCATAGACAAGGTGACAATGAGGAGGAATATCTATTTGTCAGCTTTCTCTACCGGTAAGAAAGACGTGTAGCACAATCAAGGCGCAACGATGTCCGGAGACTCATGGAGCACACACATGCAGAGGGCCGTGTTAGTGTACGCGCGTCTTCCTAAATCCTTCGGTTTGCGCGCTCACCTGTTGTCTTTAGGCACCCGGAAGAACGTTGCAGGGCTTGTTTTTGAGATATTCGTGCCCAACTGCACGATGCACGAGCGGTGCCATTCGCGGAGTACAAGTACACAGCTATCTAGGACTACGAAACTGACGAAACTGCCCACGCTGGTCAGCGTACAGCACCTCACGCTTCTCGATAACCAGCAGATAACGAAACATGAAACTTCATACAGCGGTCTAAGCTGGCGTCGGGCCGGCGGGCGCGCGGGCGCGAAGACAGCCGAAAGTGAGGGAGTTACGTGGGAGGGCAAGGGGAGAGCAGCTTAGAGGAGGGGCTAAAGTGCACAGCCTCCGGGATCGGCGTGCGCCGCGCGCGCCAATCCAAGAGGCCGTCCAAGGGAAGCGTTGTTGCTTTCCCGCCCTCCCTATGGATGGCGCCAATTACCTCTGCCACGGAAGCGGCGGAGTCTCCGAGGCCGGACTGCGTGTTCTGTAGGCGGTTGCCTGTTGTTCAAATAAGGCAGCAGCTGCGCTCAAATATCGCATTATCAAGAAGCGCAATCGTCGGTCATTTTTTTCTTTCTTTTCTTCTTTTTTTTTGCGGTAAGCGATTAAGCAGTCACGAGCAGAGCAACCTACCCAAATCTGTGACGTCACGGCAAGCTGACGTTTCGTCTATGCTTCGCTATAGGCGCCAGCGGCGTTTGCTCGCGCTAGCATGCACGTGATGCTGCCGCGACGGGATGCAAATAAAAAACAACGAAAAGCAAATTGATGTAAAACAACGTGTTAGTAGCCAAATAAGCGCACGGTTTGTCTGCTTCTAAGGGTAAATTCTTATTTTCATTCAGAACTGACTTTATATAAGGAACATTTTCACAAAAAGTATTCGAGAAACACCGAACTATATCTATCGCGAACGCGGCCACTGCAAAAAGTATCTCTAGCCTCCACAGCGTTGCACCTGATGTATGAAACGGAGTATAGGGATCCAATAAGAAATGCACGTATAGGAACCCTAAGCATTACAAGGGGATTACGTTCTCGTTACTTGCAGTTTTAGCATGTGACCCCCAATGCTAACCCTACTGATAAACGTTTTGCGTCGTAACATATAGCTGCAGGAATAATTACCTTACTTGTGGAGTTTTTTTAAAAGAACATGAAGGAATAATGAAAACCATATTCACCAAATTTTTGAGCTAGTGAGGTTTATCAAGCAAATCAAATATCGTGACGACATTTACAGACTAGGCAGGGCAAGTTCGGTGGCTTTTCAGGATATCATATGTTAACACTTATGTCTCTTTAGGCTCCATTGGCAGTGCGTAGGCAAACCCTGCCTTCAATTATGCGGTTCGGTGTGTTTGTAAGTGTGGACTCGGATACTTGAAATAAAATTTTCATAAACAGCGGGTAATGTTTCCGCTGCAATACCGAATTCTCTGGATAGACAATGTTTAAAAAAAAGAAGAGGCAACCATTCCACTCTTTGAATGTGGGCTACCAGCGGAGCTGTAAGAAATAAGGAAGCACACCACTGAGTAAAAAAGTTCACTTATTTTGGGGGCTTTTTCCTTCTCTGTCTGTAGAATAACGTGCGAACACGCACAATCGCTACTAATAGTACAAATATATAACGGCGTTCTTTGCCATTTTGCATGCGTTCGTGGCGTTCAAGAAAAAAAAATGCGTCCTTGGCGTAATAGTTTCAATGTTCGACTTCTGTGCTATAGTGGTGCTGTGTTCCAAATACTTCTGGCGGAGGATTTTAATAATGCCCATTTAATTACATACAACAACCTACTTCGCTGAAAATGAGCAATTTACAAAGTCGAAGACACGTTGAAACGAAGTTTAAGCCGACGAAGTTTAAGCAGATCCACGTACTTCCCATAATTCCACTGCTGGCTGAACCAACCGTGAACCAACCGCAGCAGCTCCCGTAGACACTAGCGCAGCATTTGAATGAGCAATTATTGTGTGAAACTATGTATTATTTGGCCTCTTAGCTTTCCTCTTGCTAAGCCGGATGCCAGCACATGTCTTACTGGTTTGCTTTACCTGCTCTAGAAGGCACGGGAGTATTGAGGTACGCACATTCAGAAATGTGTGGGTAGTGGACATATGCAGCTCCGCTGTAAAATTGTCGTGCGAATTTGTACTTTACTCACTGTTCATAATGTGTTTCTTGCAAAATGCTTTTTGTGTCTAAATTATTGGAGGTCTTCTAGATCTAATAATACATTCATGGGGTCTGACTTCTCAATTGCACACTATTATGTTGCTACCAGTTTTATCCTTTACCTGTATATTCATTTCATTCCTGGATTTGTTATTACTTGCGGTTACGTGCCATTTCGGATGTCGTCATCACCATAAGAAGAAGAAGAACAAGCAAGGGATGGCGAGAACGGGCTGTGGGATAGTGCCAATGTAGAAGGCTCCCAATGGCCACTGACCAGGACAAGCTTTCCGATACCAGATGAGCCTCCTTCACACGGTCGCATGCTTTTGAATACAACGTACTGCAAGACCCCGAACAAACGCCATCTCCCCTATATTTGGGTCCCTCCGAATCGGTTCCACCACCATACTGAATTTCTCTATGCACAACAGCAGGGTTATGCGCCCCCTGCACAAATCTTGTTCAAAAACCTTCAAGCTCACAGGAACGGAGAGGAGGGACTGGGTTGCATAAAATTTTACCATGCAGACTAATGCTGACGCGCGTGGGGACCTTCAACCATTAAATTACGGCATGTTGAATCATAATGAATGAATAAATCAATCCTTGATAAGGGGAAGGGCTGGCTCTAAGTTCCGGACAGGGTATGAGGGTTGTTGCGCGGGGTTATGATAGCACTTACACTAAAAGCACTGAAATGCAAACAGGCCATTTCTGTGAGGTTGGTCTCTCTGGCGTATTCTCCTACTTTTAGCAGACAGCGATTCTGCGCTTCCAGAGGAAGATTTGGTGGTGTGGACTTCTACTCCTCATTACATCATTCTAGTACACTATAGCCACAACCGTCCACTCCGCCCGCGCCCTCCCTTCTCCCGCTGTCGCGGCACTGCCACGGTGCCGGCGGTGGACGTTCCTTGCCTCCTCGCACGTGATTCACGGCTCTCCGCTCCTCCGTCTGTGCGTGGCATGGCTGTACGGCTCTCAGCCGTGTCTCTCGCTTCCCCGTTTTCGGAGCACGTTCCTCAGTGGCGTTTGTGGCCTTAGGCAGTGCTTGCGCCTGGCTGTCCTTCTCCCGTCTCCACTCTTGCCCTATACCTCCCCTTACCTGGCGCAGTGCCGTTGCGGTGACACGAAAGAGAGTTATAGCGTTTCGTCTCCTTACTTCTACTTCCCACCCCTACTTTGTGCGGCCACGTTGATGCCTGCCTGTGAGGGAATGAGTCTGTGGCCTCTACTCAATACCCCTGTTCTCCGCCCGTTTCCTCGCGCCACTTCAGAAGAAACATTAAATAATAATTGCTAATCCCCCCTCCTCTCCGCGGCGGCGAATCACTATAAGACGGCGCGATGGCGCGTCGCCGGAGCGTCGGCTCGATAGCGGTGGATCGCGGTGTGTGCTCCCCAATCCAAAACGCATAACCGCCTCCGTTCGTGACTGCGTGTTCTGTATGCGGTTGCCTGTGGTTGAAATAAGACAGCAGCTGCGCTCAAAGATCGCATTATCAAGAAGTGTAATCGACGGCCATTTTTTTTCTCTTTTTTTTTCTCGGCAAGCGATTAAGCAGTCACGAGCAGAACAAGCTACCGAAATCTGTGACGTCACGGCAAGCTGGTACTAGAAAGCCTAGGTGGTGTCGGCGCTTGTTTTCCCTCGCTCTCAATACAACATGAGAATCATGCGTATGCGAGTATCACTCCCGTGGTGGTTGAACGCCGGCAGCATCAGCTTCGCACTCTAGTAAATCTGCATAGATCCACCGTGCGTTTCAGCAACGACTGTAGCTGTTTATTAAATAACTATAAAGGGGATCTGAGGCGCATTAATGCTTCTTGCCAGACAGCACAAGATTCGCAACAAGGGCTGACAAAAGAAAACCTGCTGAGACGCATTAATGCTTCTTGCCAGACAGGAAAAGGTTCGCAACATGGGCTGACAAAAGAAAACGTACTGTTCGATTTTCTTGCACCTTAATTAATTGATATTCCCCGATTACTTTCTCAATAATAAGGTTATCCCGCCGGTGCCAGTTGGATGGATATTTGTGGCTAATTGCGAGCTCGAAACAAAACGGTGTTTAAAACGACACGCTGGCACCTAAAGGACACGCTGCCACCTAAAAAGTTTGACCAATTTTTCGCGAAATCGAAAACTGAATCCGTCAGAAGAGCGCCTAACCACATATAAATTTGCGTCACGTGATGACGTGAGGGACCCGTGACATATCGTGGCGCAAAGCTCAGGTACGTGAGGCAATCTCGGCTGGCAGCCCGCGCTTTGTGCTTCGTGATGTCAAAAGCAAGAACTTAAGCTAAGAATCATCAATGCTGCTTGATGGCTGGTTCACATGTCGACGCATCGAGGACCCGTTTTTTTTCTTTTTCTTTTTCTTTTTTCAGCCAATGACATCTAGACCCCGCGTGCTTTTCTTGCTTTCGTTGCATGCGTGGCTGGTGACATGTGACGTAATTTTAAGGCGTGGTTACGTGCGCTCCTGACGCTCTCGGTTTCAGTATCGCGCCCAAATTGAGTCGCAACGCTTCGGGCTGACGTACCTTAAATAGGGAGCTTTTCATTACTATTAAAAGCCCAACTGTTATGAGCTCGACGTCACCTAGAAACGTAAAATTGTCATAGGCGGCGTAACGTTAATAATTAAAAAAACGTAATTACCAAATCTTCGTTAATTGTAATAATACTCATGCACTGATCGCGAAACATCTCGCGCTAAGATAAATGGTCATCTCTCGTAACACACACCAAACATATTGGCGGATCGGGCATTGAGCACAAATCACATACCGCGCATTTTATCCATTTAGTTACTGTGTTATCTTTACGACTGTATCAATTTTTATTATTTCGTATAACTGAATAGTATAACTATGCTGTTCTCAACTGACAATATAATCCATTGTAGGGATTTCCCGGTTAATGTATATCTTGTTCTACTGTTCTTAGAGTGCTTCCTGAATTTTTTGTGTTCTTTCTTGTTCTGTATTGGGGCGCGGGGGGGGGGGGGGGGGGGCGGAGGGGTGCAAATGATTTCAAACCAATAAAAGGCATCCCCCCTCTTTATTTAATGCCTTCGGGTCATTAAGGTGAAAAAAGAAGTATGCGTGTCAATAGTATTACTAGCGATCCAATAAGACATGCATGTATAGGATCCCTAAGCATTACAAGGGGATTACGTTTTCGTTACTTTGGGTTTTAGCAGGTGACCCTTTATGCTAACCATACTGATAAACGTTTTGCGTCGAAACATATAGCTGCACGCATATTTGCCTTGCTTGTGGAGTTTCTTTTTTAAAAAGAACATGAATGAATCGTAAAATTTTTTTCAGTAAATTTTTTCGCACACGTTGTTTATAATACAAGTCAGATATGATTATGAAATTTGCAGACTCACCAGAGCAACTCCGGCGGCTTTTCAAGATATCCACTGTTAGCGCTACGTACATGCTTGGCTCCATTCGCAGTAGCCGTCTCTTGCGCTTTGTGTTATTAAGTGTGGACTCGGATACTTCTTTGAAAACGTGCCATGTATGGAATGCTGCGTACTTTGTATATGTTATCGCCTGGTGGAATTGTGCCGTGATGGTGACTCAATGTTCGCATGGTCTCTTGTTGAAATAAACGTTTTCTTGTGGTAGTTGATTGAGTGACTTGGATTGGTGTGGCACTATCAAGCCAAACTCTCCTAGCGTAAGACTCGGTGTTCGTATAGTCTCTTGCCGAAATGATTTTCTTCTAAACAGCGGATAACGTTTCCGCTGCAATAACGAATTCTCTCGACAGACAATGTTTGCAAAAAAAGAACAGCCATTCCACTCTGTGAATGTGGGCTGCCAGCGGGGCTATAAAAATACGAGAAAGCACACCATTGAGCATAAAAGTTCACTTATCTTTGGGGCTTTTTCTTTCCGCGTCTGTAGAATACCGTGCGAACACGCACAATCGCTACTAATACCCCCTCAAGTTGTCGAGGTGTCCAAATTGAAACGCGCCAAGGTCTCAAGGCGTTGGCTTGCCCGCATGGATTCACAACGGCGTTCAATGCCATTGTCGATGCATGCGTTCGTGGCATTCAAAAAAGAAAAAAAAATGCGTCCATGGCCTAATAGTTTCAATGTTGAACTTCTGTGCTAGGGGTCCTGTGTTCGGATCCTGCCGGCGGATGATTTTAATAATGTTTGTTTAATTACCTACTACAAACTTCTTGGTTCAAAAGGACCAATTTACAAAGTCGAAGACACGTTGAAACGAAGTTTAAGCGGACGAAGTTTAAGCAGATCTACGTACTTCCCATAATTCCCTTGCTGCCTGAACCAACGGTGGACCAACCGTAGCAGCTCCCGTAGATACTAGCGCCACATCTGAATGAGGAATTATTGTGTGAAACTATGTATTAGTTGGCCTCTTAGCTTTCCTCTTGCTACGCCAGAGGTCAGCACATGCCTTAGTGGTTTGATTTGCTTGCTCTAGAAGGCGCGGGAGTTTTGAAGTAAGGACATTCAAAACGTGTGGGAGAGTAGACATATACAGCTCCGCTGTAATATTGTCGTGCCAATTTATGCTTTTCTGACTATTTATACTATGCTTCTTCCAAAATGTTTTTTATTCCGTCTAAATTATTCGAAGTCTTCTAAATCCAATAACACATTAATGTGGTCTGACTACTCAGTCGCACACTATTATGTTGCTCCCAGTTTTATCCTTTTTGTCTATTCATTTCATTGCTAGACTTGTTATTACTTGCGGTTACGTGCCATTTTAAGGTATCATCATCATCATAAGAAGAAGAAGAAGAAGAACAAGCGAGGGACCACGAGAACATGCTGTGGAATAGTGCCAAGATAGAATGCTCCCAATGGCCACTGACTATAACAAGCTTTCCGATTCCAAGTGAGTCTGGTTCACACTGTCGCATGCCTTTGAATACAACCTACTTCAATACCCTGAACACACGCGATCTCCCCTATATTTGTGTCGCTCTGAGTTGGTTCCGCCTCCATATTGAATTTCTCTGTGCGCACGAGCAGGATTATGCCCCCTGCACAAATCTTGTTCAAATACCTTCAAGCTTACAGGAAAGCAGAGCGAGGGCAGAGGAGGGACTGGATTGCACAAAATGTTACCGTGCAGACTGATGCTGACTCGCGTGGGGACCTTCAACCATTAAATTACGGCACGTTCAGTCATAATGAATGAATCAATCAATCCTTGATTTGGGGAAGGGGTGGTTCTGAAGTCCGGACAGGGTATGAGGGCATTCGGGCGGGTTTATGAAAGCAGTTTTTCACTAAAACCACTGAAGTGCAATCAGGCCATTCCTCAGAGGTAGATACCCCTCTGTGGCGTATTCTCATACTTAAAGCAGACGATGTTTCTGCGTTTCCAGAGGAAGATTGGTTGTTGTGGACTTCTACTCCTCGTTACTGGTGGCGCAAAGTGCTCCTGCAAATTCTTATCTAGTATCTTGTGTAGTGAGACAGTCCGAAAGCAGGTGTTTGATGCTTGGTTTGTCATCTTCCGTGCGACATAGTGGGCATGAATATACTCGGTTCCTCGGGTGTGTCTGTGTCCGCTTAGGCTTTGGCAGATGTGTTCCTCTTTCTGCAAGCCCGCCATCGCTGCGTGACGTAGGGGTGCAGTGCGAAGCGACAGCTGGTTTCGTGTGCTACGTGGTTTCCCAACCTTACCGCCAATTACGGCTTCTTTGAGTAACGGACACCATTCTCTAAGGCCATGCATTCATGTAATGCAAATGAGAGATTAAAGTTGATCACCTCGGGTACATTAACGTGCACATAACAGGAAACTGCACGAGCGTTTACGCATACGGCCTCCACCGGGATGCGCCCGCCGGGCGAGGACCAAACTCGCGATCTCTTGCACAGCAGCGCAACGTCATATAGCCATGGTGACTGCTCAACTGCATTTTAACGAAGGTCCTAATTGCTTAGTACTTTCTTCAACGGCTTAATTTTGAACTGCTTCTATAACAAAAACAAGACGCGTTTGGGGAAGGTCAGGGTTAGACTTAAGAGTTCTATGCCAAGAAATAACTTAAACACCTAATTTACGGAAGGCAGGACTGCACAGCATTTATTCTTCACAGTTAAGCCGGGACACGTGGGACACACACAAAGCGCGTGAACACCTGGGTGTTGATTCGCGTTATTTCTTTCCCTCCGTTGAAATAAAATAAAATGATGGGATTTTACGGGCCAGAACAACGATTTGATCATGAGGCACGTCGTAATAGGGAACTCCGGAATCATTTCGACCACCAGGGGTTCTTTAACGTGCACCTTAATCTAAGTACACGGGTGTTTTCGCCCCCATCGAAATGCGGCCGCCGTGGCCGGGAATCGATCCCGCGACCTCGTGCCTAGCAGCCCAACAAGCCCAACATAATAGCCACTAAGCAACCACGGCGGGTTGTCCCTGCATTCATTGTTACACATCTACTAAGTACAGTCCAATCACCGATTGAAGAGGAATAATTACTCCTTCGCAGGAATGACGCAGTGACCTCGACGCAACAAAAAGAACAGGACGTCGAGAAAAAAGCGAAGCATAAGAAGATGAAGCGTAAGAAAAAGGGGACGTCGCTTCGCCACAGCGCCGAAATATGTGACGTCAGCGCGTCGACGCACGACTCTACGACGACGACAGCTTCGCGGGTGTCGGCTACGTCGAGTGCGATCATGACACCGCGCGACGAAGTTTCCACCAATTCTATGTCGCTATCGCCGAAGGCATCCGATGCGACGTCGCCCGTCTTCGGAAGCCACGCGCTCGACAGCACAGGCTCCCGGTCTCTACGTCGTCAGGACAGCGTCGGCTTCAGCAACCTACCACAGGGGGCGCTGGCTAGCACCGCGGGTAGCAGCGGTGCACCTGGACAACTTCCAGAGGCGCGGTCGACGACGACGTGTGAGCGACAGCCGTCAGATGTCTCCGGTCCTGCGACGTTGCCGGGCGCTTTTGGTCAAGCAAAGTGAGTGCACCTGGCTATTTTACCAGCCTTCGGTATAACATAGGCTCCACGTGACGCTAGGTTCCGATCATGGGCCCGCCATTGTGCAGCATTTTCGCCGTGGGGCCAATGGTTGTTAGCGACCTTGATGTAGATCGCGCGCATTTCGTACCTTGCCTTGTGGCCTTGTCTTAATGACAAGCCGAACGAGAATTCTTACGGGATCGGTCCGGCGTATCTTGGATTACCTAGTAGAACCGACGTACGCTGGCGCGGTACAGTGAGAAAATTTCGATGTGTGGCGTTGCCGGCCTCTGATCTGCTACGGAGGCCGCATTTAACATGTACCTCATGCCAGCGGTCGCGGATCCCTCTCGTTCGGCAGTCAGAACATTAGCGGCTCATCAGTCATTTAGAGTTGATTGGCGACATTAATGTTATCAGCAACCTCTATATCTTGCGGTTCGCGCGCAAATGTTGATATGTTTTATGTAATAATTTCTAAAAGGTGCCACCTACGCAGTAACACATACCCTGTGACCCAAGTCCGTATCAAAGATGTTTATTAGAAAGCAGCATCTGCCCAGAGGCAAAGTATACTGTGATACAAGTTTGCATAAAAGCGCGGTTCATTGAAGGAGCCCCACATACCCAGAGTTACGTAAGCAGTGACCCAACCTGACAAGAAATAGGTGCGTTGCATAGCAGCTGATACACACTGCCACATCCCCAATCACCCAAATTTACGTCAGATAGATTCATTGAATAGCACCGCATACCCTGAGTTGCGTGCTCAGTGGCCCCAAGTTCTCCCGACGGTTGGCTTTTTAGCCCGGTTCTTTCGGCACATCAGCCCTGTGTCCTACCTATTCGACCATGGTCTGTACCTCGTGACCAAAGTTGCTGGGAAAAAGGTTAGCCGTGGACAAAGATAGAGGCCTACCGCAAACTGGGCCAAGTTCCCTAAGAACGCTACTGGCATTATTATTTCACAATTCGCCTTTGCGGCGATGTCAATGGGTATTGCGAATGTCGCAGAGCCGCATACCACGAGGATGTTAACAGTTTATCGTCTGCTGCAATGCGTTTGGTAATGGAGGTGCCCTACCCCAGAGTGTTGCGCAGTGATGTGCGTGCAGCTCACGTATATACGATAGATTAGAGTTGACGGAATTAGATTAGTTCATAAAGCATGAGCTGTTGGTGACATGCTTAGTGTGTTGTGTAACTCCACCATGTACAGCGGATCTCACTGCCAGGTTGTCGACAATGCGGTAAACAACAGGGGCATTTACAAAGCAGTGACCAGATTGGGGAAGCAATCCGGTCGCCAAGGCATGCTTATAATTAACCGGGTCACCTTCGCCAACAGTGCGATCGGGGTCACGATTCCGGGAAACCGCGTATGCGCGTCTATTCGTTTACGTAAGTTTATCTTCTTGTTTTTTAATGTGGATTATGCCCCGCATCCGGGTCCCTCAATTTCTGATGTTCCCTCGCGGCGATGCGCAGTGAAACCTCAACCGATGCTTAGCGGTGTAAATTTCAAATTTCATTCGGGCGCTTATTATCTGATTTCGCAGCCAATCCCGGTCTCGTCATTGGGGTGGCAGCCTCTTCGATCTGTCTGCGAGCACCAGACTCGACGACACGACGACGGCCCCCGGTTCGCGCACCTTCGGGCTATTCGGTCGATGTGTGCAGTCGGAGGACCCTCGGCGCGCCGGCGTCGCCTCCCGAAGCACCGCGGCGCTTCAAGGTGAGCAGAATGTCGCGACAGGCACCAGTCTGTCCACGGGCTGGCTCCGTCCAAGAGCGGGCAGCTGCTCACCGCCGCGACCTCTCGCGGTCAGGGTTACCCCCGAACGTCGCGAATTTTATGTGCAGCGCCGAGAAACGACAACGAAGGCAACGTGAGAAACGTTGTAATGATTGCGAATCGGCCAAGTCTGGTAACGATCCGTTCAGCACGAATTCTTCCAGAACGAGGATATAGAGCGCAACACGCGTTCCACATGCAAGGCTCGGATTCGGAAAACGTTGCAGAATCTTAAGAGATATGTATCGAGGACCGCACTTGTCATGTTCTCCTTGTTTAGCCCTGCAACGAGTGGTTGCTCTTGCAGTATAAAGAGCGAGAAGTTTTGATAGTGAGCGCAAATTCGCCCTTTCTGCCTGTTATTCGCGCGCTACAGTTGCAACACCTGTTTATGGCATCTTTACTCAATATTTCACAGGGAATCTGTTCAGGCGACTTCCGCGGCGATACAACAGGTATGAAGTACTGAGAGGTATTTGGAAAGGAATGATGGTACCGGAGCTTATTTTCGGGAATGTGGTCCTGTGCTTAAGGGCAGGAGTTCAGTCGAGACTAGAAGTGAATCAGAGAGCTGTTGGAAGATTAGCACTAGGTGCCCACGGGAAAACCACAAACGAGGCAGTACAGGTGTATATGGGCTGGGCATCGTTCGAAGCACGGGAAGCTCAGAGTAAAATACGAACGAACGATAACACGTACCTATACCTGTACCTAGAGCGTTGACTCACAGTGACGGAAAAGAACTAGGAAGCTAACCAGTAAGTATACCAGACCTGAGGGCGGAGAAAGACAGAGCATTAAACGACAGGTTAAAAACGCGGAATGTAAAAATTGGATAAATTCAATGGAATACAAGCATAGTGCTGAACTATATCGATACTGGAAACAGCAGATCAGGAAGGAAGCGTTTTATGAAAACTTAAGAGGCAGTGCCGTACTCTTTGAAGCTAGGTAAGGATGTCGTAGAATGCGTAGCTACAAAAAGAAATTTAACGAAGAAGACGCATGTACTGTGTGTGGGAAACCTGTAGAAGCAATAGAACACGTCATACTAAAATTTGATGGTATCCATCCCAAATTCGATGCGGGCACAGTCACGCTTCCTCAGGCCCTAGGGTATCGAGATAACAATATTCATGTAAATAAATACGCGGTGGAAGTTAGCAAAAAGCGATAGGAAGATTGGTGGCACAAAAGCAGAGACGTGACATAAGGTTAAAAGTGTAGGAAGACGTATTTAAAGAAAATGGCGAAATTTATTAATTTGCAACCCAGGTAAACAAAAATAAAGAACTGAGCATGATGGCAACTGCCATCACCCCGTTTCAAAGGGGACGCTCCTACCTTCCATCCATCCGTAAATCCATCCATCGATTGCCCATGCAAGAGGCGTCGTTTCAACCAGAAAGCTAGCCTTGGTGCATTGCGTTCGTCGCCAGCGTTTCCCTTAAACTTTACGGTTACATGCGCTGCAATTGCCTGGAAGCGTGAAAAGCAGTCGAGGATTTTTGAATGCAATCGCGTTCCACTCTTAAAGGCGAAGCTTAAGCGTCCTCCACATTTTCAATCGCTGTTTGAACGAATGCAACCGCTACTCGGTGTCCTGCCTCCGAGATGCCCGGATGTTCTTACACATGCCACCTGCCTCGACTGGAGATGACACGCGAGAATCAATAAACGAGAATCGGAATACAAAGCTGAAATGACGATGCAACAACCATCACGGCAGCGCGAACGCGAGCATATAGTCGTCGGCACAAGCAACTTGGTCCACTGGGTCGGCATTAGTCCTTGTCATGGTAATATCATTACATGCATGCATGTCATGAATTTATCTCATTCTTGTCGTGTGTGTTATGACATTCATTTGAACCATGTCATGATTTACCATATAGACTATGACGTTCATATTTTCTGGTATACATGGCATGCATGTCATAACACCGATATCCAGAATAAATGCAGGTAAAGAAATGCATATCATGTATTTTAATCTATTCCAGTCATCTCATTTATGACATTCATCTCATGATATGAATGTCATTCATGTACATTTCATACTCTAAGATTTCACATGTCAGGATATTCATGGGATGAATGAAATGGCATTTCATGAATCACATGAAAGACATGACAAGCATGTCGCGATATTATTGCTGTGAATCATATAAAAGACATAAGGTGATGGTGTCGTGGTGATTTGTTTAAATGTAAATGTGCCAGGATATGTGTGGCGAAACATGCATGCATGACATGACAAGGATGGCGGGAATGACATGCTCATGAGTCTTGTCATTATTGTCATGTGATGAAATACATAGCATTCACGTCATGAAATGCGACATTCATGGGGTGGCATTTATGTCATGTCACTCACGTCAGATCATGCACGCTTGTCATTTCGTTGATATCCAGACATAAATCGAGGTAAAGAAATGACCACGGCAGCATGGTATCGTTTATGTCATTTATGCAATGACATACTGTCATGACAAGCATCTGAGGTCCCTAATGTCATCACATGACAGGCGCTGTATGTCCTCTCATTCAGTTCATGGCGCACATCACATGTCATGAAATCTATGCCATGTCGAATATGTCATGTCAGTGATGTCATGACATGTCCTTCATCTTACGTATGCATGCATTCAAGCCGCCTCATGCGTATTCTGATGTATATCGAGTTGAAGAAACGACGGCTTCGGTATCTCAACGTAGGAGGATGGATAGATTCAACATGTATGAAGTTCGCAAAGAATGCTTCGCTTTAGAGTACTGCAGAAACAAACTCTTTAGGGGGACTTGTCAGCTACTACGTAAGAAGCATTCTTTCCTCTCGCTCATATATATATATATATATATATATATATATATATATATATATATATATATATATATATATATATATATCCAGTTGTCATACGTGGTCATAAGGCATTCTCGCTTATACACTTATAGGACCTCATGTATACCTATGGAGCGCACCGTACCACGCATCACAGGCCGACATACGGACAGATTTACGAGAGAAGTGACCATGGAATGTTGTCGCATTAATGTCACAACTCCGCTCTGGCGTTAATATTCTCAATGCCTCGTTCGCGCAGTCCTGTTTCATGTACCTATCCCTGCTTTTGAAGCGACGCAGCCGAAAAGTGCCATTCCATATGCAACAGCGCCGGTACACATGAATATGCACATATTATACTACATATATGAATCCTAGGTTAATTTATATATGTATGAATCGCAGATCAAGGTAAATCACAAGCCTTGGAAGGCCGTTTACCGTTGATGCCACCCGTCCACGTGCACTCCCCTTCAGCTATACAGAAGGATGGGCGTGGCCTAACTGCCTCTGCGAGGGTGACGCAACCGGGACAGCGTGCGAGTGCAGTCGGCAGCGCGGGCGTGAGCAGAGCTTGGAACGACCACGACATGGGCTGCTGCTACTTCAGGTCGCCAGGCAACGAGACGGAGGGACAGCGTGGTCGCGCTCCGAAGAAAGTCAGGCACGCGATCAGCTCGGCTGGCCTTTCTAGACTGCAGAAAAGAGTGAGTGCCCCAAGCCTAAAGTCAGCCTGCTTAAAAACGAAACTTTGCAACGTAAGCTTCTACTTAAGCTGTAGTTCCTGTTCTAGTGAGCATACCAAAACTCATGGGAACGGAGAAATCATTGGGCTCGACATGCATCAAATAATTCAATTGTCGTCATATCTGTTGCATTTTAGGCTAATCAGTTCCGTGGAAATCAGCTAGGTGGATGAAGTTTTGCGAAAATAAAGAAGGAATGTCATCCACCCGCGGGTGCAGGACGCAAGAACAAGCCACACGTTTGCGTTGCTGCTTATATTGAAGGGTAAATGCTTCCGACCAGCTGTTGTCGCGTGGACAAGCAAGTCACAATCTCTGGTTGCTGCTTTTCTTACATGAGTAGAGGGACGCTCAGCGCAATTATCAGTTTGCATGGCTAAGTGCTACAATATTGATGTATGTTTTCGCTGTGTTGTTTGCCAGCGAAGCCCTTCTCTGCGGACCCCTGTGGATAATGCTGGCTGCTGAATAGCTCACACACAGTACAACACGCGTATTACGAATCAAGTTACGCAGAGAAATGACACACAAGACATCTTCTATGGGAGAAAATTGTGAACAGTTCTGTTTGCGCACTTCGATACAAATTCAAATTTCACTGTATAAGCAATGACCCTTGAGACAGCCGGTATTAATTCATGATGGCTACACAGCGGAAGGGGAAACTTCAAGGGGAAGAAAAGAAAAAGGAGAAGGTGCCTTTTCCTGTCCCCTTTTTACTAAGCCGGGTAGTGATGACTTGAGCTGTGCAACCATCATAGATAAAATGGCACGCATGGCGTCTCTTTTTGCATAGCGTGTAGTTGAAACGTTTCACAGAAGCTTTACTTAACGATGATTTCAACAACGACGTCGTATTTGCTCAGCAGTGGCACACCAACTACTTCTCGAGTAGATGGGGCGAGCTCCTCACCCCCCCCCCCCGCCCTTTCTTCTCTCTCTTTCTTTCTAGAGAGAAATTTGTGACCGAGGCCAGACCGCGCCAGAAACGTGGAAAGAACTTATACATTGTTATGCTCACATTTGAGTACAAGCTGAAGGCACGGTCATTTGTTGGTTCCATAAGCTGCAGCGCTAACGAAGCATCTCAAGTGCAGCCAGAAACTACGCTGATGGATTGCCTTAGATTTCTGCTGCCGCTTCAGGCTTATCGGTCGGCCAAATAAGCTATAGCTTCTGCGGCGCGTATTACAATGTTGTTTGAATGGGCAGCAAACAGTTGCTGAACTAACTTCATTTGCTTGGTTTTGTTTGCAGCGTCGCATTCCCCACTCATCCGTTACATCTCCGGTCTTCAAGACCACCTGGGGCGAGACCACGGTGGTCGCTGCCGGGTTCTGCATATTCTGGGCGGCGTTCGCCGTCATTGTGCTCCTCATGCGGGAACGTCGCGCGTCCGACGAGCTCGACGACGCCCTGTGCCAGACGGACGACTGCGTTCGACACGCCAAACTTCTCGCCAACATCACGACCACGTCGAGCGTGGATCCCTGCGAAGACTTCGCCGCGTACGTCTGCTCCGTCTGGTCGCCGCCCAGGCTCCAGGCGGACGAGAACTACGCGTCCGCCATGGACGCTGCCATATACCACTGGTACTGGGGACTCAGAGACACGCTGCACAGCGGCGTCAGCCAGGTGCCCATTGGCATAAAGGCGCTCCAGATGTACGAGGCCTGCGTCGGCGGCGAATCGAGATACGGCATAGACCGGGACGAGTTCTTGCGTTTCATCAAAGAGGCCGGACTCAGCTGGCCCGAGTACCCTCCAGAACGTGTCGACGCCCTCTCCGTGTTCGTGTCGCTATCGTTTAACTTCGAAGCTCCCGCCTGGTTTTCGGTAGTCATTTCCGATTCCCGAGATCGGAAGCACTGGCGACTTGTCATCTCGCCGGACAGTTACCTGCCCTTACTGCTTGCGCAGCACAGGGACATCGTCAAGAAGGGCGGGTACGTTTCGCACTGGAAAAGAATCTGGAACTCCATTGTACCAGGGGCCGCCTTTCCCAGGGAGGACAATCTCGACACCGAGCACCACGCGATGGAAGACATATTGGAAAAGCTTCACGAAGTAGCCTCAAGTCCACTGAAGGAGACCGCGCTGTTTACTCTAGGAGATATCGACAAGTACACTCCCTCCCTTCCATCCTCACGCTGGGTCGAGGCTCTCAAAGAGACCTTACCTCTCGATCCAACGACAGCCACAGAGGTATACTTCACCGACGTAAGCTACATGAGGACGGTCGGCGACCTTTTTACGCTGTACGACAACCGGCAGCTCGTGCGACACCTCTCTTGGCTCTTTGTGCAGCTGTACGGCCCCGTCGCAGATCCTCGTCTCTTCGTCGATCGATTCGGGAACGAAGACCTCGCGAACGCGTCTCGCCCTTTATTCTGCGGGTCGAATGTCGAAGCTTCCTACAAGCTGCTCCTTACGGTGTTGTACTTCGTGTCAAGAATTTCCAGCCACGACAAAGCTTTGGTCGAAGCCTGTTTCGACTCGTTAATCGTAATGGGAGCGGAGAAGGTCGCCGGCTCCAGTTGGCTGGAGGAGGATAGCAAAGTGCTCGCCGGAGCCAAGATGAAGGCCGTAGAAGCGCGTTTCTGGCCCGACGAGGTTCTCGTGAAGACGGGCGTCCTGGAGCAGATCTACAAGGAGTTTCCGGAAAACAAGTCTTCGTTCGCCGCTTACTGGGTCGAATCTCGCAGGAAAATTCGCAACGTCAAAGGCAGAAAGCTGTACAGGCGACTGTCCAATCAGCCTCTCAGTTCCCGAGAACCGTACCTGAGCTACGATGCAACCCTCAATCACGTACTCATCGCCCTAGGCGCTGTAGTCAGGCCGTTGTTCTACAGGAACGGAACCAAGGGCATGTTGTACGGAGGGATCGGCTTCTTGATGGCGCTGGAAGTTGTGAAATCGCTGGACAAAGCCGGATTGCGATGGGATCCCAGCGGCAACGCCGTCGCCCATTCCCTTCTCTCGAAGACGTCCTTGGAGGAGTACGCTTCGCGTTCTTCGTGCTTCGGTCCAGAAGAACGAAACGTCAGCGCTTTTCCGGAGATCCCAGCGTTAGAAGTCGCTTACGCCGCGTTCCAGCAGGCACTGAAGAGCGACGGACGCCGGTTCAAGATCGGAGAGAACATTACCGAGGAGCAAGTGTTCTTCTTGACCCTCTGTTTCACGACCTGCCAGCGAAGATACGTCGTAAGCCCCGCCAGCGCCGACTGCAATAAGGCCGTGCAAAATTTCCCCCCGTTTGCGGAGACGTTTTCCTGCCCCAACGGTTCCAACATGAACCCACTCGTCCAGTGCAGGTTCTTTGACTGACTCCCGAAATGCAAACCCGACATGACAATATAGAACTTGCTCGATAGACGCTTGTTTCTTCCTAATTGATATCCGTTTTGCACTGTGCTCAAGACAGACAAGAGAGGAGCGAAATTTCTCGAGTGCGCTTCCGCCAATTATCTCATTTGATTGCAGCAATATTTAGTCGACTACTAACTAGAAATATAAATAAGGCTTCAGTGCGGGGGTTAGTAGCCCACTATATAACTCACCCACAGCTTAACCGAGCTTGAGGAAAGTGTTTCTTGTGGCCCAGGCAGTGCTTCATCCACTAGGTCACCATTTTGGTTAGGGCAACTTAGTTGAGCGGTAAATCCTGCTTTTTGTTTATATATTTGTTTGTTTTGTTCGTTTCTCTTTCTTTCTCTTTAGTTTTTTACGTTTGCCTCTTATACGTATCTGTGGATATCTTAGGATATTCTTCATGCCATATATCTAGGTTTCTTGTTGTTGTTTTTTTCCTTTTACTTTGAACTGTGCGCTGGACACTGCCACAGACGTGGCATTGCTGAAGTTTTTGCGTACTCATAGTCAAACTATAACTCCTCTGTATATAATGTAGCTGGGCAAGAAGTGGTTTGTGGACGAGTTTCCCGGACACCTAGTTCCATTTTCACTACTGATGTGCAGAAAACGTTTCAGCATGTCTAGCATATTAGGTGCCCCACATTTAAGGTTTGCTGAAGTGGACTTTCGTGTGTGAGTAGCTGACGAACGTGGCGCTGCACCATTTTTGTATGTGAAAGGATGCGATTGAATGGCAAACGTTATTGTACAGAAGCTGCAAAAAAAAATTATAATGCTTCATGTTAGGCGTCGTTCATTTTTTTTCTCTTCGCTTTAGGTGAGGATTTGAATCTCTGCATTGTAAAAGAGAACTGCGTCGTTAAATTTTGTGTTGGAGCTTACACTTGCTGCTAAGGCAAAAGAGAGGTATGCGTAAGAAAAAGTGCGCGCGACCGGGCAGGTGGGCTAGACCAGCCGGTCACGACGCGGGACTAGCCGTGTGCGCGACGAGTTCGCGTCCTCGCTGGACCTGCAATACAGTTTCTTCACTCACTCACCCTGGGAGTGTTTGCCAGCGCCACCAATCTCAAACCTTGGCGGTATCTAAAGGCGCCGCCAAGATTAATCATATATATATATATATATATATATATATATATATATAGAGAGAGAGAGAGAGAGAGAGATTATTAATCTTGGCAGCACCTTTAAGTCCCAGTGCCCTTTAGATTCCTACGCTTGCCTATGACCCACGGTGAAGCTCCCGCAACGTTTCATTACAGTCAATATACAACACAGACCGTTGATGAAGCTATGCGCGAAATACAAGTTCGGTTTTCTTACGTAAGCGCACCTTCCATCATGAAAATTATATTTATGTGTATTTCAGGGATAAGGTCTTTCTCAGAGACCTCTAATTGCACCTGTCTTTCGGTAAAGATGTTTCACTAAATATTTCTTTTTACTGACAATTTCGCGAACAGTAAGTAACATACCACTTCGGGCTAGAAATACCGAGTGGAATAGTAGAAAATAGAAAAATGATGGTGCCTGGATAAACGCAGGGACAAGCCAGATGCACGTAAATCGACAGCTAAAGGGATACAAGAAAAACAAAAAACAAACAAGGATGCCTAAGCCCCTCAGCCATCTGACAGATTCAAATATTGAAAAAGACAACCAGCAGCACATCCGTTCTATTGAAAAAGGAATGAAGATCGTTTAGATGGCTAAGAAAACGACTGAGTGACAGTGAGTGAGTGAGTGAGTGAGTGAGTGAGTGAGTGAGTGAGTGAGTGAGTGAGTGAGTGAGTGAGTGAGTGAGTGAGTGAGTGAGTGAGTGAGTGAGTGAGTGAGTGAGACAGTGAGTGAGTGAGTGAGTGAGTGAGTGAGTGAGTGAGTGAGTGAGTGAGTGAGTGAGTGAGTGAGTGAGTGAGTGAGTGAGTGAGTGAGTGAGTGAGTGAGTGAGTGAGTGAGTGAGTGAGTGAGTGAGTGAGTGAGTGAGTGAGTGAGCAAACGTTTATTGGGTCCAGCAAAACGCGGTAAAAAGAGCGCCCGGCTAATTCCACGACGGGACTGACAGATCTAGTCTGCCAGTCCGATCGTAGGCGCGCTGGACGGCCAGGATTTGGTCCTCAAAGATTGGACTTCGCAGGAGCGCGTCCCACTTTTCCTTGCTGAACTTCGGGCCCAGTGACCCGTGCTCCCAGAGCATATGAGGCAAAGTAGCAACCTCTCCACAGACCACGCAAGAACAATTCGGATAAATCTCAGAATATATGCTTTTAAGGGTCGCCGGATTTGGGTAGGAGTTCGTTTGCAAGAGTCTGAGCGTGACCGCCGGCGGCTTGCTTAGCTTGGAGTGAGGCGGCGGGAAAACCCTTCTCTCTAAATAAAAGAATTTAGTAAGTTCATTGTGCGTGATAGGAGCGTCTCTGTGTCCGGGGAAAGAGTCACCCGGTCCGAGGGCAGCGTGGTCAGTAAAGCCACGCGCAGCCTCGAGGGCAGACTCGTTCAGACTCAGAGGAACACCCTCAATCGCCCCGACGTGGGCAGAGAACCAATGTATGGAACTGTCGCGGTGTTTGGCGCCTGTCAGAATTTGAACTACCTGCCGGGCTACCCGGCCTTTCTGGAATGCCCTGACGGCCGCTTTGGAATCCCTATACACCCTGTCCCTCCGACCGCCTTGCATGGCGAGTGCAATAGCCCCTTGCTCGGCCACCTCGGGGTCCGTCGTTCGGACCGAGGCACAGTTGATGACTTTTCCCAGCGTTTCCACGACGCAAACGGCAAAACCCTTGCCGTCTCGGTGCGCGGCGGTGTCCACGAAGCTTGCTTCGATAGTGTGCTTGTATATTTGCTTCAGCATATTCGATGTTCTTGCCTTGCGACGACCTGCGTTGTGAATGGGATGAACGTTGCGGAGCAGTGGGGCGACGACGATCTTCTCCCTTATTTCTCTGGGGATTAGGGTGTTGTCAGCCAACTTCTTGGTGGGGGCGAGTCCAATCTCCTCGACGATACACCTGGCGGCCGGCATGGTGGACAGCCGAGTTAGCTGGGCCCGTTCCTGAGCCTCGGCTATTTCCTCCATGGTGTAGTGTATGCCGAGCCGGAAGAGATCTTCGGTATGCGTTCTCACGGGCAGCCCGAGGGCTCTCTCGACGAATTTTCTAATTAGGGCCTTTAACTTTTCCCGCTCGGCTCTGAGCCAGTTGTGCATGGCCACCATGTAGGTGGAGTGACACAGCACACAGGCGTTGATGAGCCGAAGCAGGTTGTCCTCCTTGAGGCCACGATGTATCTTCGTGCCCCTTCGCACGAGGCGAAAAGCATTGTCGGTCATCGCTATTATCTTGCGCAACGCAGTGCCGTTGCCGCCGCGTGATGCGATGAACATACCCAGGACTCTGATGGTGTCGACCTTGGGTATCGGGTCACCGCTCCGAGTGAACAGGTGAATGTCACTTTCCGAGACCGGTTTCCAGCCCTTGGGTCTGCCGCCTTTTTCTTTTCGATAAAGCAGAAGCTCAGATTTGGTCGGGGAGAATCTCAGTCCGTTGGGTAGCAGGTACTGCTCCGTGACGTCTACCACCTCTTGCACGGCGCTTTCCACTTGCCCTTCGCTACCGCCGGTGCACCAGAAAATGAAGCTTGCTGTCGTTGGTATGGTATTCAGCATGGTTGTTGCTGCCGCTGCCGCCGCCGCCACCGCCGCCACCGCCGCCACCGCCAAGCAACGGGCTCGCACCCCTCGAGGGCGACTGGCCACACCGGAGTTAATGCAAAGGGCAGGCACCCAACAAAAGGCGAAGAGGGGTAAAAAGCCAACATACAAAAACAAAACATTTGGGAAGCAAGAACAAGCTTGTTTTTTTTTTCTTGGTTTCTTTCTTCTTGGCACAGGAACTACTTTGTGTGAAAGTATAATGATGATGTACTTCAACACCAAGATGCACCTTTATCCGCGTATAAGAAAGCAATTCTCTTGCAAGAAAGAAAGAAAGAAAAAAAGAAAGAAAGAAAGAAAGAAAGAAAGAAAGAAAGAAAGAAAGAAAGAAAGAAAGAAAGAAAGAAAGAAAGAAAGAAAGAAAGAAAGATTTGCGAAGCTATAGCAATCACATTGTTGGTACACCCACTCCACCATGCCCTATGCTTCATTTCTCCTGCCTGAGACAGTGACAAAAAGAAAAAGAAAATGAGCTGTACGATATTTGTACTCAAGCACGAAATCACTAGCAAAGTCACAGGGTGAGTAAAAGGCTAAGAAAAAGAAAGGATCAAAGGCTAAGAAAAAAAAAAGAAGGATCAAGGCGATGCATAAAACGGCACCGCGAGCGATCTCGCTTTCGAGTTTTCGTCCTTTCGCTCTTTCCATCAGATGGCAGCAGCGGCTTCCAGCTGCTTAGCATGGATGTATGCGTACCAGCGAACTCACCGGTGCGCAAAGCGGCAATATTGCGATGTGCGCAAGACAAGGGAAACGCTCGCTCGAGTGGTTTTCTTCCCGGTTCCTTTATTTTGCAGCCACTGTCCCACGGGAGGAACCGGTGGACGTGCGGGCTGCCATGTGGCCGCTGTCACGCATCTCTGCATTCTGCGGACGCACTCGCCTGGCATGTTTGTTTCTATAGCTCTTTTGACTGTCACGCTAGCGTGGATGTTAATGCTGTCATGCCAGTGTGTGTTAATCGTATTCATCTGCAATCGGGAAAACAAACCACGCTCCGTTCCTCACAACGGGCTACAGCAGTACAGATGATGACAGCGGCGGAGGAAGAATTTGCGCGGTGGCAACGTCGCAAACAAACACTTTGCTGGCTGGAAAGGGGCAACTATTGTAGCCGGCTGATGTCAACGTGCCGATCGGAGTTGAACGAACGACGCCGCCGCACTGCAGAAGCGAAGAAATTTAGCCGTTTTTCGCGTATACGTGTTATCACTCGCACTCTTACTTAAGGAAGCCAAGCTCTTGGCCTATGTTACAATCATACGTCCTGTCTTGGAATATGCGAACGTGGCGTGGTTTCCTTTGCCCAAAATCAAATCGCTACCCTTGAGGCTGTCCAGCGAAAAGCCGCGCGGTTTATCTGCAACCGATTTCGGCGCACTGACTCGCCTACGACTCGCCTATGGATGCTATCCGAGATTGGCCTTCACACACTAAGCAGCCGTGCGATGCTGTACCGACTCAAATTTTTGTATCTCATCCTGCATAATAAGGTTCACGTGGATTCTAACAACTATATTTCCTATAAAACATCCAGAGTAACCCGTCACAAGCATCACCTTACACTCCAAGAATATCCTTGCACTAACAATATATTTAGCTTTTCGTTCTTCCCGCGAGCTGTTCGCGACTGGAATGCTTCAGCCCAGACGGTAGTCGCACAGCTTACTGTTGACAAACTTGTTGAATTCGTTGGCCCAACAGTACTGTCATCACGACTAAGTGATATGTTATCAACATTGTGTTTGTCATTGTTTTAATTACCAAATGTTTTTGGAAATCTGTGATGTGAAATTATGGATGATGCTATCAATTGTATATCTCATACGCTTATCCTTCTTTTCTTCCTTTTTTTTTTCTTTTTGCAAAACATCATATATAATTGAAATAGGTTGTTTGTGCGCTATGATTTTGCCATATTTATTGCAGTTAACATAGGTCCATTATCCTTTACACTTACTAAGTACCCTTTTGTATTCTTATTTAAATGCCTGTACTACAATGTCTACAGACCCTTGTAACCCACTCCTGTAAAAATCTCTGATGGGATTGAGAGCATCACAACATAATTAAATAAAAAAAAATAAGGATGCGTGCTAGTAAACCAAAAGAGATCTTGCGAAGATTCGTCAAGGACCTGCTGGAGACACCCCGCAGGCATATTCGGTAAAGTACCTGCAGCCGATACACTTTCGTGCAGGAGTTCAGAAACCATACATGCACAAGAACCACAAGCCCATGGACTTACGGCCTTGCTGTCTTACTTGACATGGAATTATAAATGGACCAAAGGAAAGCAACCTCTTGTATAGCAATCTATACGGGATAAGTATAGTCATAATGCGCAATCTATACAGGATAAGTGCAGTCATAATGCGGGCTGCGACAGCATACTACTGTGCAGGGATGTTCATATATTGCTTAAAAGTCTAGAAAAAAATGGCAGTAACTTAAGTACTGTTAGGTGATTAGAATGCGAAAGTATTAGGACTTGTCTAAGCTATCACCTTAAATTGAAACTCCATCTTTATCTACTTTTCTCTAATTTGTACCCACCTTAATCCACCTTAATCCACTTTAATCTACCCTAATCCACTTTTATTCCCCGTAATACAATTTTGGTAGTGCGTCATGGCCCCCGTCCGACGCCATGGCTCTTCACCGTGGAATTTCGCAGTGCGAGCCGTAGCAGGTCCAGCGCCGGGAATATGACGTCATCTCTTGGTCACGTGGGTTTTCTTGCCATCTCATGTTAACGCCCGACGCTCACCGGATTATACGTTTCATGGGGCATTTTGCGCTTACGCTTGCTCTGCTTTCTCAAATTTTGCACAAGGATTGCATTTTGAGGTCGACGTCGTTCGACATACCACACAGTTACTTGCATGGAATAAGGAAAAAAGATAGGGGGGAGCATACCGCAACGCGATAGAAGCCAAACCTGGTGACCTATCACGTGATCGCACGTCAAATTGCGCGGTTGGTTTTTAGTGTTCCCGCTCTGCATGCAGAGCCACGGCAGGGCAGCTGAACAAGCGCACACCGAATAAAAACTACTGACGTAGCTACTGGGAACCAAACATCTCAGCAAATCTTCATTGTTGCTCCACTATCTCGACGCAAGAGGTCGCGCGTTGGGCCACTACTATGGCTTAGCGGAGCGTTCGCTTGCCAAGGCTAGCTGCGTGACGTAATGCTCCGTCCTATATTTTTTCTTCCTCCATGGTTACTTGTCTTGTTCTTAAGCAAAAAAAAAATCAATATGGGTTTGCAAACTGCTGACAAGGCGCCGCTAGCTAGCATAAACTTGTGCCTCCGCCTGTCGGCAACTGCGAAAAGCAGACGTTCAGAGGGGGGTAACCGCGTGTCCCAGAGGACAGAGGAACGGGCACTTTTTGTATGAAAACAGATTTATGCCAGTTGTTTTTGATGAATCCGTTCTCGCATTTCTCAAACAATGTGTTGCGCTGAGCCTTTATCGTAGCTATACTATCACTGCAATGACTACATTTATTATTATTATTATTATTATTATTATTATTATTATTATTATTATTATTATTATTATTATTATTATTATTATTATTATTATTATTATTATCATACGTAATGCAAAATTAGAATGCAGTTGACCTCTTATTTCGTCATCCACTTGAAATAACTTCTTCAGGCAAAGACTCGAGGTCTTCGTGTGGTAAGACAGCGGCTGGTTTCCGGGCCCGGCAAAGCAAGAGTAGCGGCTCCTGTAAAGCGTGCTTTATTGTGAACACATCATTATGCAAGAAAGCCATGATTCCGTGTGGAGAGGTGAGAGCACAAGGCACGGGAACCTGACGGCGTTATTCTTTTCATCTCGGCAAAAACGCTAAATTTCTGTAATACGCCAGTCAGAGTAAAGTGAATCTTGCCTAGTGCTTTCTAGGAGCTTCAGTTGAGGCTATATGTATGTATATATAACCGTATATTCAACCCCACAAGTACCGACTTTGTAAATAATAAACGTTCTTTCGATTTGATTGAGGGCTGTCATGCTCCTTTTACCCCGTTTTGTGGTTTTTCGATTGCGGTGAAACATTCGCGATGAAGTTGGAATTCATTATCAGTGATGCAGGCTGACTGGCTGATAGGCTGAGGAGCTTTATAAGTGGCCTCATACAAAGAGGAAGCTGAAAACCATGGTTAATACCTGGCTCAATTTGAGGCGAAGATAATACGACTGCAGCTCTCACAGGCGAAAAGTACGTACGTGGAGGCAAACTGGCCATAACGTTGTTGTGGTTCGAGTTCGATGATAATTCATAATTCTTTCTTTCTTTTCTGCGTGATAAGACAGTCGACAAACGTCTGTCTGTCGTCTTGCGATGGATCGTTTCCATGATTGCTGTAGGCAAACTGTATGCTTTCTACGTAGGTTGTACAAGCAGACGCATTAAATAGCACGCCGTTCGGTCGATATTTTCCAGCGAGACGTATTCCGTTGCTTCACCGAGACGAGGCCAGTGGCCTATAGTGCGGTGTCGTCATTTATCCGCTTCCGTGACGCTTTTATGCACCGCATATTCCCGAAACTTAAGACGGGTTGTGTTCATTCCGGAGCAAAACCTCCACTGGAGACCGGTCCACAAAGAAAAAGTGGTTCCGCTCGGGGTAATTCTTTATCTTTCTACTTTTTTCGCGACCACGGTATGAGATTCAGCAGATTCTCACCGTCGTCCGGGACACTGGGTTTTTCGCGATACCTTGGGCGTACGCTGGCTTCGATATTTGTGGCTCTTCGCCCAGTTTCATCTACACGATGCTTGAGCCTCGCAGAGAAGCCACCAAAGGTAGGTAACTGTCTACCGTTAACTTCTTTCTATGGATCGTTTTTTATCTCTCTCTTTTTTTGTGTGACATCAGTGTAGGGCGACGTTCGCGGAAAGATTGTGGTATCAATGTACACGTATCAGACGAAAAAAAAATGTCCGGAGATCCAACGCAACGTTGAAAATTAAATGACGCGAAGCCGGTTGAGTAAACGAAGATAGCAGCAGAGCTTTCTGCTTCGCAAGGTCGAAGACGGTGTGCGATGTTTGCCAGGGAAGAATGATGATTATACAGTGCATGTACAGAAGTGCACGGATGATAGGTAAATATATTTAAGGCTTCTATGCATTTTGTGTCGCAGCGGTACATGCCTATTTTGACGATCGGCCAAAAACGGACACACACCTCCCATCAACCCCGTGTGGTCTCGCGAAGAAGGTATACCCTACAGTCTCAGGTTAGAAATGAATCCGCTTACACCCCAGCTTGGTTGACTGGATGATCATCTCGCCCAATTCGTGAGATCGGTCATGCGGAACACTTGGGCTCGTTGTGCCTGCACTTTGAGGCTGAAATGAAACTGCTGCTTTACAACTTAATGAATAAAAGCATTCCGCCCACGAGGCCTTCGGAGTTAGGGGCCTGCAGTAATCAGGAAGGGAGTTCTACGACTGTTAATTGCCCTTCTAGAGACACGGAGTTGACCGACGACATTAAGTGGCATACCCTTGCTTAACAGCGTATGGGATCATTAGGATGGTCAGGTAGAAAAATTGCTGCCGAGGATTGCCATGCTAACCCCACCTACTGCGACACCACAACCGCCATTACTGCTGGGCAGTTGCAGCAACCCAGCGGCGCGAGTTGTCAATCAACTTGGGTAAATTTGACTCTTCCCTTCACCAAGTGTGTCTCTTCCCCTTGCAAGAAAGCTCCTCTTTAAACATGCCGTAAGGATTATGGGCTGTGTAAGTAAAAAAAAAAAATGCGCCTGCATTCCAAGATGTGAAAGTGGATGTACAGAGAAGCTGTTGCCGGCGTTAGTCAAGCGCAACCACGGACTCGGGATTAAAAAAAAAAGTGCGGCCTGCCGCATCAGGAGAGCTGCAATGGCAGCGAACGTGACAGCCGTAGTTGTATTCTCGGCCGCTTGGCTGGGCCGAACAGCGCTAGCTGCCGGGAATGGAACGTGTTGGCTTGCGCAGGCGACGGCGTTCCAAGTGCGTTCTTGACAAATTTTCTCCGCCGATCCCAGACAACGGTCGCAGACAACAGCCCCCACTGACGGCGCCATGGCGGATCGCACCGCTTATGATGCAAGCAGCAGGCCGCACCGATCTCTCTTTATTTTTATCTTCGTTTTATTTTTTTTATCCAGCGGCCGTGGCACAACCGACGTACACGTGGCCTAGCCATAGCGCAACCGCAACGACACTCAAATCCGCTGCTAGGATACGTCTCCTTGGAAAGGCCTCCGCCATCTCCCATTGGGTTGCCCCGATTGACGTCAATCCCTACACCGTAAGCTGCCGGTGCGCGCACTGCCCAGTAACGTCTGCCGATACGTCCTCTTTTCCAGCTGCCGTTTGAAGTCTGTCTGAGCGGCCGCGACCGCTAGGTGGCGGTACTGTTTCTGAACGAGGAAGAGCCCACTAAGAATCCCTGCCAACCGGAGGCTACCAGCTTCGCAGTGAAATTTGGCAGTATCGCGCCAGAAGGGCGAAAGTATCCGCAGCGACAGCAAGTTTTAGCGTAGAGCTTGGACTCATCGGACGACGTTCTAACTATACACGCGGGTGTGGCACAGCGCGACGCAGCACGTGAAGACCACTCCTGCTGTGCAGAAGGAACAGCGTCCAGGCAGCTACCAGGCGTCCCACAATGCCGGAGTGGTGAGCATTGCGATGGGGCGCTGCAAGCGCCGCACCTTCGATGAGACTGGCGGGAAACTGTTGGCGTTAGCCAGCGCCGACAGTTTGAAATATTCGGTGACGTTAGCTTGACGACTGGGATGGATGTATCATTTTCCCTTAGGTATAATTTCTTCACTCCACCTTGCGGGTTTCCGCAGGACTATTACGTCTAGTTTGACGTTCACTGTTCGGACCACATAGCATACGCACATCATCTCAGCAGAAACGCAAGCGTGCTTTTTATAATGGATGCGCAGGACCCTCGCGCCAGCGCTGGCATGCAGGACGCAGCCCTGGCTACGCCATGGGGGTGATTTAAGCGCATAGTTGACGGTGCGTCCACTTCGCTTCGCCGTTCTTGCCGCCAAGTGCACTGCACGTCTCCAGCGGACACCGAACCTTCTATGCGCCGTCAGCGGAACAGCGGCTCGTATGCACCTCGAGCGCCCGCATCCCAACGCCGCTATCGTATCGTGGTACCGTTATCACAATTGAACAAATTGAACACAAATGCTCTCTTGTGTCAACACTTTATACGTCATTGTATTCATAAACCAGCCTCTCCACTGTATACCTGCGAGACCGGAGCTTTGTCGAGTCGAAGAAATTGCGATTTTTTTTTCCCGGTTCTCCCTTTTTCGACTTCTGTATTTCTCGGGGTGAAAATACAGCATCATGCTTATGATGATGATATCTTTTCTTGTAAGCGGAGAATGTGGCAATTTGCAGCGAATGCCGTACTGATTTTTTTAGCTTGTTTTACTGGACTACGAAACCGTATTGCATAGAAAAAGTTTATTTACACCATGTACAAAAATGAACGAAAGTAAACTCGTGTACAAGACTATGCACATAGATAATTATGTGTATCAAAAAGTTTCCTTATGCTATGTACAAGAATTAATGAAAGTAAGTGTATCTGCTGGGCTATGTACAGAGGTAATAAATAAATAAACACCATTAAACAGCACTATGCGGGCACTAGTATCAAGAACATTACATATGATATATCAAGACGACATTGAAAAGGAAACCAGAAAGATTACCCGAAATTGGTTTTTATCGCCACTCCGGGAAGCCCAGTTTTGACTTCTTTCGGAACCAAATATTAGAACATTTCCTACAAGCAGCCTTCCGAGCACCATAATTGTTGCTAATCTTGGACCTGCGTTATTTGACAGAATATTCCTTCACTACTTGCTGCAGACACCAGCAATAGTAAGCAGCAGTAGTGCATTTTCCGCTTTCGTGCGTACCTTTTATTGTTATAGCAATGAAGGAAATGCGCAACACGATCTTAAAGCGAAGCTGTCTTGCTTGTGAACGCGTATTCTTCCCCCATAGGCAGATTGATTAAAAACACCTTTTAAGGCGAAAGCCTTCGATCTCTACGTTTCAAGGTCGCGTCGTGAGGTACAGATAATACAGTGACCCATACCCACTTAAGGCAGAGGCTACAAGCGCTCGGCAAAGTGCAGCGAACTGTGCATACATTCCCTGAAATCATCCAATGCAACACACAGAGCAGCGTACATTTCAATAAAGAACAAGGTCAAAACAAGCATCCGAACCATTAATAAAGCACTGCATACCCCCCTCAGCAGTTGTAGTGACGGAGCGCGATGGAAAACGCAAGTAGCGCCAGAGGAGGCTTCTGAGAAAGGGCGACGGAGGAGGAGAGAAATCTCAGCGGCGGCGCCCGTGGAACGCTCTGGAAACGGCGGCAGCACGCTCGCGCCCCTTGTATGCGTCGCCGCGTGGGCTCAGAGCTCCGTTCCACATCGCTACGGGTGACGACGCGCCACGTCTAGTCGATGGGCGGGGAAGACCGAGAATGTGCGCCACGGCGGAAGAAACTAGAGCAACTCGAAATGCCTCTCATCGTAACCGCCGTCGGGAGGAAGCGGCTGTGGACGAAGCTGCGGCAGCGGCTCGACGAGAGCAATATGCGACCGCTAGTTGAACAGCAGATCAACCGAAGGTATAACTAGGCTTTCGCCTTCACATTCTAAAGTTTTAAGCATCCCCGGTGTTATTTTATTCGACATGAAATCTCTACGAGAGGGAGGGCAGCCTGGTCCGGCTGCCTTCTGATTTACTCCGCTGCCAGAGCCCGGTCGACCAGCTATTTCAGCCGGTAAGGGACACCACATGAACGTACCGCGTGAGCCCCACGAAATCTACCCAATACCGAAGCGCATGCGTCCCACACACAACACCTAACGATGACAAGCCTTGGCAGGAACCCTTAGGAGGTCATACAAGTTTATGCTAGGTTATACTACACCTAGGATAACCACAACTAGCCCAACAAGCCACTCTTACGAAGCCTTTAGAGGGCGTGGAACGCCCAGGAAGACATACTATACGTGGGCGCGACGGGCCCCGTCAGAGAGGTCATGACGGTGACAGTCGCCAACTGTCAAGTCAATCTCCGCAAGTGTGTCTCCGTCAGAACTGCCAACCCCGCACAGACAGAAGAACTGGCGATGTCGTCAGCCGCAGGGACAAACCCCGAAGCAAACATCCTCGCGGACTCGCAGCAGGCCTGACGGAACCTGTCTGACGACACATGTGCGGAAATATTTCAACCGCAGGGTGACGCCCACAGCAGTCCGTGCCACTAGCGCTGAAGTGCGAAGAAAAGAAAGACCAGCGAGGTGCGCGCCACGCACTAGTATCACTGCGAGCTGTCAGAAGAAGAAGAATCCTCGCCATGGCCACACCGCAGAATGGGCTTCCCGATTCGAAGTAAGACTGGCTCATTTCTATACGTTGACGACAGTGTTCGTTGATTTGTGTGGCTTTTAAAGAGAAGACAGCGCAAATATTTCTTGAGCGGCAAGGATGCGACGACTAGAAGCGACCAAAGACGGAACCGTAAAAGCTAGTGCTTAGCACTTGAGTGGGGCGCATCTTCTGGCTGATCATCTGTAAGAGAGACAACTCAGCTAAAGCCCGACCGTTTGCGCTGGCCGAACGTCGCCAACACCATGGGCGCGCTGCAGTTCACCTGGGCGAGCGTGTAGGCAATAGGGGAAAGGCATGGCCTCCGAGGCTGCGAGTGCAGTAGATCTCGGAAGCCATACCAGAGGGATAACAAGGAGATGAAGAGAAGCCATGCATAAGGCTGAGTTGGTGAGGTTTGTTGAGCAGTCAGTTGAGAAGAAATGTTCCATGCTCTTGGTCGCCTCCAACATAATGCTGCAAAGTAAGTCCACGGGTTTCCCTCGTATCAGCTTTAGCTTTCCGACATTATAGCCATATTCTGCGAGAAGGCTGGTGGCAACTTTTCATTTCATTTGTTTATCTCCACCTTGAATTCTGCGAAACTCTATCCGTGAAATCTGAACCTGTGCTGATGTTCTGTTCACAGAAACCCCGCGACGCTTCCAGAGCCGCCAGAACAGCCAGAACAGCCATATAGCGGACACAAGAAGCAGAAGAAAAGGAAGAAGCGCCGCTCAAAAATCTCGCGTAAGGCCAGCGATGGCTCGCAGGAGTCGACGCTCACTTCGCAAGCATCGGCGGCATGGAGTACACTCCTGACCACGGAAGACGGGGAAACATACAACGCATGGCCGTTCCAAAATGCAAAGCGTCCGAAAGTCGCCTCGACTAGGGCATCGGCTGACAGTGCAGCGCCCCTGGCAGCCGGATGGCTAACACGCAAAGATCCCACCAGCAGCGACGCGCCGCAACCGCAACAGATGACCGTCGCCGAAAGGAGCACGGCTGTCGAAGCATTACCGCAGACGATCACCGCCAAAAGCAGCTCGTCTGCTAAGGAATTGCAAAAGACGGCAGTCGTGGAGAGTAGCACGTCTGCTAAGCAAGTGCCAGAGCCCGGTGCTCCATCAAGACGGGAACGACTGCCGTCGGAAGCCTCATTCGTCGGTATGTCGCTCGGCACCTCCGGTCCAAGCAGCAGGCGGGCATCGTCTCGTCACTGGGGCGGCAGCCTGTTCGACCTGTCGCCCAGCACCAGGCTCGACGAGACGACGCTGGTCCTAGGATCTCGCGCGAGCATGCCCGAGATCTTTGGACGCTGGGCCCCAGACGACAGGTCGTCGGTACCTGCGGCGCTGAGCGCCGCGACGGGAGGCAGGGCGGCGAGGTCGCTCCAACGTCCCGCGTCACCTAAAGACGGTGTCACGCCGTCGCGACTCTCCGGAGGACAAAGGCGACTCTCTGCCGTGCGATGGCTGTCCGATACCGAGCAAACGCCGGATAGACGTTCTGCAGCGGGCACTTCGGTAGCGCTGGCACCAGGACATCCGACGAAAGGCGCTCGGACCGAGTCTGAGGTATCGCACTGGTGTTTATGCCGGGTCTCGTATCGATTACTGTAGCATAAGATTCGATGCAAACGTTGGCCCGCTTTCTTTTTTTCTTTTTATTCGCTTGAATTAACTTCGTGACGCAAAGCTTGAAATCGCCACAGCTGTCGTCGTTGGCGTTGCCGTGAGGTACCGTATAAAGTCCAAGTGCGATAAGATTCGATCGCGGCCCGCACGCCGTGTGCTCTGCGCGTGAGGGAAAGCGTGCGACGGCGATCAGAAAAGGATGGTGAGCAAGGCCAATATTGGAGGTCACGTGATAAAGCACGCGCAAGGGTAATGGGAGGTAAGGAAAGAGAGGGAAATGAGCGCACGGGGCCGTGATCGAGCATACGCTAGAGAAGGAGGGGGGTAGGCCGTGGCAGGTGAGTGCGTGTCTCTTCTAGCACGGTCGCGTACCCACGCCCTGTCCTGAAGGTAGTCTGTGGTACAAAGCTTGGCCGAGCTGAAATGTCTGGTGGCTGAATGTGCGCCTGCCTTCGCGTGCGCCTAGTGCTTGAGCTCGCGTAATCTCGAGCATCGCAGATGCGATGACGGGAGAGGCAGCAGAAGCGCTCGATCGCTCATATTTGCGTTCTTCGTACTAGCGCTGTGACGGCGATTGTTCGCGGTCATTGAGTGAGATCTGTTCGTGTTTGCCTGTGGTCGCGTGACACAATGCTTGCTGTTTTAATTAATAAGCAAATGTTTACTGCAGTTTATACGGCCGATAAAAATAAGAACCCTACTTCGTGTAGTTGTGTATAGTGCGTTTCTACCGCTATAAATGCTTTGCCTCTCGGGCGTGATTGCGACTTTTTTTTATTGCAGCGTCTGTACACTTTCCGGTCTGGAGCATGTTTCCACGGACCCTTTCTTTACCATGGATTGTTAGAGAGTCTTAGCTCGTCTACAAACTTATTACCGCTTGCGGATTACCGGGTTATGGAGCTGCGAACGGCAGTAGGAACGCTGTTGACAACGTCTATGGATGGTTTGCCCTACAACAACGGTTTCTAAATGCATTTGTCTTGCGCGAGTTTTCTCGTCTAATGAAAATATTACGAAAGTAAAAGAACTGCGTGTTATAACGATTATGTCGCTCTCGGCACTTTAACCCAGCGGTTAAGTATAGTACAGCAGATCATTGCAGTGGTAGCCTGGTGTGATTTCTCTGGTTAAACTCTGCGTCACAAGATGTCGCTAGCAGCGTTCTTGCTTTCGTTCCCCCACTCGTATAAACCGGAACTCCGCATTCAGCAATACGATTGCGACAACCTAATCACCCCATTAATGGCACCCGCGTCGCGAACCGACGATGCAACCAGTCGCCAAGCATCACTGTTGCTGGGATTTCTTTCAGATGCGGGCAGAGCGAGCTCCGCACGCCGCAGTCAGAGTTCCGCGGAGCGGCAGGGTAGGTCGCGAAGAAATGGCGGTCGCCTGCTCCCTCTGCTGTACGTTCTGGCTGACGTCGCTCGGCATCCTGCTGCTTTTCTGGAGTCGTCACGCGGCGGACGACCGCGACGACCCGCTGTGCAAGACAGAGGACTGCGTCAGGCACGCCGAGCTCATCGCCGGCATCACCGTCGCGACGAACGTGGATCCCTGCGAAGACTTCGGTGCTTACGTCTGCTCGGCTGTGTCGTCACCAGCAAGCCAGGCTGCTCGAGGTCGGGCTGGCCACCGGCACGCGGTGCCCTCCGCCGTGGACGCCGCCATCTACGCTTGGTTGGACGGCTTGGGAGAGACGCTGCGCAACGGCAGCTTCGCGCTGCCAGCCGGTCGCAAGCCCCTGAAGATGTACGAGCTGTGCATGGGAGGAGACGACTCGCGCCACTACGGCGCCGACCCGGCGGAGTTCTTGCGGTTCTTGAGAGAGGTCGGGCTGAGCTGGCCCGAGGACCCACCGAAAGGCGTGGACGCCATCTCCGTCTTCGTTTCGCTCGCCTTCAACTACGAGGCTCCGGCGTGGTTCTCGGTGGCCGTCGCCGAGTCGCCGTCAGGCTCTCAGGACTGGAGGCTGGTCGTCTCTCCGGACCGTTACACGTCCGCGCTGTGGGCGCATCACAAGGCCACGATCAAGTCTGGGGCGTACGTCTCCTTTTGGGAAGGTATGTGGCGATCGCTGGTAGGCGACTCTGCGGCTTCCCTCGATGCTAACGCGATCAACGAGACGGCTGCGATGGAAGACGACATTTTGTGGAAGCTTTACCGAGCGCTGACGAGGCCGCTGAAAAGGACGGCGCTGTCCTCGGTCGCGGAACTTGCAAACTACACGACCTCGATTTCGTCCGCGAGTTGGTTCAGGGCGCTGACGTTGAGTCTTCCGCTGCGTCCTACGCTCGCTACCGAGATCTTCCTAACGGACGTAGCCTACGTGAGAACCATCGGCGACCTGTTCGCCACGTACGACGACCAGAAGCTGGTACGACATCTGTCTTGGAGCTTCGTGAGGATGTATGGACCAGTCGTGAACCCTCAGTTGTTTGCCGATCGCCTCGAGGACGCCAAGATCGCCCTACTCTACCGTCCCTTGTTTTGCGGCGTCAGCGTCGAGGTTCCGTACAGGCTGCTTGTTTCGGCCCTGTACTTCGTCGCGAGAATTTCCGACCACGACAAGGCGTCCGTCGACGCCACTTTCGACAGCTTGATCCTCGCGGCTGCGGAAAAGGTGTCCAACTCCAGTTGGCTGGACGCCGACAGCAAGTACCCGGCCGAAGCAAAGATCAAGGCCGTCAACGCGAGTATCTGGCCCGACGAGGAGCTCCTGAGGACGGACGTCCTGGAAGCCATGCACGAGGAGTTTCCTGAAGACAGGTCCTCTTTCTCCGCATACTGGGTCGCCTCTCGGAGGGCGATTCGTCGGGCCAAAAGTCGGACGCTCTACCGTCGGCACTCGGTCGGCCCGATCGGTTCCGAAGAACCGTACCTGACTTACGACGCCGTCACGAACAGCGTACTCGTCGCCTTGGGCGCCCTCGTCGCGCCACTGTACTACCGGAACGGCACCCGAGGCGCGCTGTATGGCGGCATCGGCTTCCTGATGGCACTCGAGATCGTCAAGTCGATCGACAGGGAAGGTCTGCGATGGGATCCCAACGGCAACGCCGTCGATTCGTTTCTGTCGCAGTCGTCGCTGGAGGAGTTCGTCTTGCTCAACTCGTGCCCCGGCCGAGGGCAGCGACAGACCGCGTTCCCGGAGATCCCAGCCCTGGAAGTGGCGTACGCCGCGCTTCAGAGGGCGCTGAAGAAGGACGGACGTCGTTACAGAATCGGCAGACACCTGAGCGAAGAAAAGGTGTTCTTCATAACCCTCTGCTACGTGACGTGTGCGCTGAGGGGCACGGACAACCACACGGGCACCGACTGCAATAAGGCGGTGAAAAACTTTCCCGAGTTTGCGAGGGCGTTTTCCTGCCCCCGTGGGTCCAAGATGAACCCGCGCACGAAGTGCGTGTTTTTCAACTGAACGAAATGTGAAAGCCGATTGATGACTGGTGTCTATCGACCTTCCTAACCGACCCTCGTTTGAAAATATACCTCGATGGGGCGATCTTGTTTCAGAGAGTTAAAGCTCTGAGAAAGCGCGACTGGACTACGACAGAAGCAGGATGCGTTCGCCATTCGCCCGCTTTTGTGCGAATGCCGTTCCGGTCTTCATTGCGGTGTCTCATTTTGATGCTGTGCTTGAGAACTTATTCGGTGTCGTGTGCGTCGTTTAGTTCAGCACTTATTCGGGGTCTAGTCATTACGTGTCGCTGTGTGTGTCACGTGCACAAAAGAAAACGGTACATCTTGCTTTTGCGAACGTATTATGTTTTAACGATTGGGACATTTTCTTTTTCTTTTGTTTCGTTTTTCTTTCTCCGGTCTTTCTGACTGTGCACCCCTTTTCTCGTGCCTTCACTGTCTTCAGTGCGTGATTTTTCGAGAACACGGCCCCGCAGTCACAATGCATGGCGCGCTCTCAAGAACCTGAATAAGGCTCCTTCGAGAATTATGCATGTGTGTACACAATTAAATTCGGAGCGCGACCCGCTGGTTTTGAAAGAGCGAGGGCACCGTCTATAATGTCGACTAATTTGCTTTTTTTTTTTTTTTTTTAAAGATCCGTTCGACCACGACTAGGCTGCGACAAGAAAACAGTCATGTGTGCAATCGCCCCTTCGCTCCCGGTTTTCCTCAAGAACTTTTTTTTTTTCTTGCATCAAGAACAGCTCGTATAGGTATAAGTTCTTGTTATCGTCGTTACACTTATTGTTTCCCGTCGTCATCCGTAACGCTTGCTTTCAACGTTGATTTCAACGTTGCCTTTCGCGCTACCCCGTGCATTCATGCCGGCGGCTGTCTTTTGTGAGGCAGCGCCACCCGATTCCTCGGATTTCGAGGAGAGCCGACAGGCCGAACGACAGAGAACCAGCCTTTATCGAAGCGAAGAAGCGGCCTTTATTTACAATTGCGAGCGAGCGATGTGAAAAACGCCTGAAACGATCGAGCTTTGCTTGGGGCTGAAATTACATCCGTGGGCGCTTAGCGCGGGCGTCGCTTTGGAACGGCTGACCCGTCACATTTTGCTTGCCTCGGTTCGTTGAAGATAAGTGGGCATTGATGCGACAGCGAGCTCAGCGTATCGCCCCGTTGTGAACGCTGCGAAATAATCGAGAAAAAGCGACGCTTGCTGAAATGGCGTAATCTCGAGGCGGGGACTAGCTTCCATACTGATGTTTAATGTTTGCACGAAACTGTGCTGGCTCGAAGTAAAATGTCACCCGCTTGCGCATATGAAGCGTGGGGAGCGCGTACACTTTTTTCTGATTATGATTCGTTTCCGCTGCCGTCCAACACTTTGTGGCAAACATGTAACACGGCAAAAAAAACAGCGTGTGAGATACTATTTCCGCTTGGTATGTATGTCTTTGCACACATCTTCAGAATGTGATCTCAACTAAAAGAGAGAGAAAAAAAAAAGCTCTCGTGCCACGCACTCGGCTGTGAAATGCAAGCTTCATCCTATATCTGCTTCTGTGGGGGCGACTGACTCATTAACGCGCTCATCTGCAAGCTACGCGCCCACTGCACGAATAGTATATATTCGTACGCTTTCTATTTATCTTTCGCGGTGTGTGTCACGTGCAACAAACTTAGGCATTAAGGTTTATTTGGACGCTATAGAGAACTACGTCAGCCACGTGAACTAAGCCCGCTGCTGCTACTGCTTCCTTCACCGCCACCCGCTACGTGCTGACACGCGTACCAAAGGACCAGAATAAAGTTTTACCATACCATACCATACCATACCACATGCGCACGCGCGCAAAGACGCCGTTCAACAGACAGATGCATACACTCGCGCGTACTCGCGCACATAGGCACTCTAGCGCTGAAGTAATCGCGAAACGAAAGCGCTGCAAACTTGGAATCCCAAATGCCGAACCAGAGGAGACGGGCATTTCTGAGAGAAAGAACATGTTTATTCAAAGGCAGACCTCGCTTTTTTTTTTTTTTTTTTTTTTGCGGCATGCGTATGACAGCCAGCATGCTACTCGGTTTACGGTGGCCCATTGGTGCGGGAAAGGGATTAAAAGGTTCCTGAGTACGATGAGAAACAAAAATAAGATGGGAGACTACAGTTGATAGTTATATTCACGAGTGAGAGGATGGATGGATGGATGGATGGATGGATGGATGGATGGATGGATGGATGGATGGATGGATGGATGGATGGATGGACGGACGGACGGACGGACGGACGGACGGACGGACGGACGGACGGACGGACGGACGGACGGACGGACGGACGGACGGACGGATGGATGGATGGATGGATGAATGGATGGATGGATGGATGGATGGATGGATGGATGGATGGATGGATGGATGGATGGATGGATGGATGGATGGATGGACGGACGGACGGATGGATGGATGGACGGACGGACGGACGGAAAACTTTAATGAAAGTCCTGAGGTGCACGACTCAGTGCGCGGCGAGCCGCTCCCACGTTGGGACATTCAGGCCATGCCCGACCGCCGCATCGTGGGCCCTCTGGACAGCCCATAGTTGCGCCCCTGCATCGGGGCTCTTGATAGCAGAGAGCCACTTGTCCTCCTTGATTTGTTCCGTGCCTCGCAACAAGGGGCAACGCCAGAGTATATGGTCTAGGCTAGCTAAGTCATTGCAGTGCCTGCAAGAACTAGTGGCATAGGTGTCGGAATAAAGCTTGTGGAATAAAGCCGGGCTGGGATACGAGCCTGTTTGCCATAATCGGAGGGTCAATGCCTGCGCTATATTTAACTTCTGGTCAAGAAGGGGAAAGTCTCTCCTGCCGAGATAAAAGTGCTGCGTAATTTTATTGTATGTGGTCGATTGATCTCTGTTCTCCGACTGTGAAAATAAATTGGGCCTTTTTTATGCCGTGAAGTGAACCTAGATGAAAGCTTTCCGAGGAAGGCCAATTTCCGAGAGCTACCTGAACAATGAATCCAGATACTGTTTTTAAGGGCAGGGCGTATGGGGCCGTGTACCGCACGCCGCGATAAATTTTGTTTCGAGTACCGAACAGACGTCTGTGATCGGTTCAGTTATAAAAACTTTGTTCCACAAAGGACAAAATTGACGCTCTTCTTGCCCTCTTATGTATCTCGAAAGCCTCGGCCTACCTTAACGCTATCTTGCTGAGATCCGCGACGCCTCTAACATATATTGAGCCAAGAAAGTAGGTCGGGTTCCTCTTAACTCAGTATAAGAATGGGCCCTGCCGTCCAGTGTGCGAGATGTGCCTGCTACGGCTTGCCGAAAACATAAAAAGGCAGCGTTGATACTTCAAGGCGCCCCAGAAACGAGTTGAATCGTTGAACATTTTGGTGGCGAAAAACAGCCTACCCAATTTTTCTTTATTTTTATTTTTCTTGCGTAGTATTATTTCGGGACCAAAATGAAAATTACGCTTCCGCGATTGCAGACGGAACGCGTCACATCGATCATCCCGTCAAACATGCTAGCGCCATCGCCAAGATGGTCAGTTGTATGAACCCGCCGCGCATTGAAATGCGACGAAGACATATTTAACACAAAGGGGCTTCAACTGATCCGAATCTCAATGTGCCGTGGCTTTTCTTCTCTGTCATTCGATACGGGTGGCAAAAACAAGTCGCGTACACAATGGGTACGCAGCGAAAACGGGACAGAACTAGGATACAACATCCTAAATCCCGCTAACCCTAAAAAATTCAGGTTATTATTACTATTTGGTTGGAAAACATAGGCACTTGAAAGAAAGTAAGAGAGAACAAGGCGCTGGCTAACAACTACCAGTCGAAGTGGCAGAACGCCTGCCTACTCTCCAGGATGGAGTGGACGGAGACAAAAAAAATATGAATGAAGAGAAGAAGGGAAGGACAGAGAAACGAAAGAACAAGATGACAGATCTAAAAGCAAAACAATGGAAAAGAATAGTATGAACGGAAAGGATAATCACTGCAGGTCGCGTCAGTAATTTTTTTAGAATATACTTGAAATAATGTCCGAGGTCACTACATTCGCAAGCAAAAAAAGATGCTACATACGGGAAGTAAAGTCAGTACCTATCAGAAAAATTAAAGACGGCAGGATTAGCCTGGCGGCCGTCGAGACGCGCGATCACTCGGATACAGGCGTTCATCAAAAACCGTGCACCGCAGGAGAAGGAGGTGATAGTCCTTCACTGGTGACGTGCGCGGTGCAGTAAAAGCAGGACACTCCTTTATCACGTGCTGAAGTGTCCCGCAGCAACCACAAAAAATGCACTGTTCGCAGGTACGTGTCAATGTGAGCGTTCACGCACCAGTACAGTGAAGCCACACCGCTTAGCCTGTTTAGCAGACATCTAGCGCGACGAAGTAAGCCTCGACCGCGAACACGCGGGCGTACGCATTCTATTTGCGACACACGCTCGTGTGGGTGCGGCTTGAAGAAGTAGCGGCGGCGAATCAACGGACGAGCGTCATCGAGCCTCCACAAGATTTCCGGCCAGTCAATGACGCACGCTGACAGTGACAATTTGCGGACAGATGACGCCACGACGGCTCAAACGTTGCAAACCGGAATGGAATTCTGGGTGGGGGACCAATGGGTCTTCTTCTCCGGCGAACTTTTCTGCCACAACGACAGTACAGGGATTACTTCACTTTAGCTCCAACAAAGTATACGCATGAGCAAGCTGGTGTTACCGGGAGACTCATTTCTCACAATGCGGCAATAAATATGTATATCAGCAGTTTTCGTAGTGCACTCAACTTAGAATTCCACCCGCCGTGGTTGCTCAGTGGCTATGGTGTTAGGCTGCTGAGCACGAGGTCGCGGGATCGAATCCCGGCCACGGCGGCCGCATTTCGATGGGGGCGAAATGCGAAAACACCTGTGTACTTAGATTTAGGTGCACGTTAAAGAACCCCAGGTGGTCAAAATTTCCGGAGTCCTCCACTACGGCGTGCCTCATAATCAGAAAGTGGTTTTGGCACGTAAAACCCCATAAAAAAAAAAAAAAACAAAAAAAACTTAGAATTGTCGTTTTTGCAAAGCGTGCTTCACCATTACGCTACTCATTATGTGGTGAAGCTTTTTTTTTTTCTTTATGGGCGCGAAAGAAAAAAACGGCCGTGGCTTAGCTTGGTTAAGCCTGGTGATTGCGAAGGATGGATGGATGGATGGATGTTATGAGCGTCCCCTTTGGAACGGGGCGGTGGGTTGCGCCACCAAGCTCTTGCTACTATGCTGCCTAATATCCTACCTAGGTTAACCAATGAAAAAAGAAAAAAAAACACTATGAACTACCGCGTCCAAACTTTGTGATCCCCTATTGCGAATTGTGCTTTTGTACGTCTCCGTCTTTTTTCGTTTCCCGACTTATCTTCCACCAATCCTCCAATCGCATCTTACCTGTTTGCTTTACCACTGCTCCCGCTGAACCCAAGGGCTTCAAGGAGGCCAGTGGTGCCTAAATCGACCGCTGGGTAGAAGCAATAGTGTCCGTAGCGCCCCTGGTGAGAGGAGCGGGAGTTAGGCCGCCGTTGGTGGCTACCGCCTCGCCTCGCGACAGCGTGAGATGGGGCCCCGTTTTTACACAGCTGGTGTGACGTCACACCAACCGTAGCGCCCCTGGTGAGAGGAGCGGGAGTTAGGCCGCCGTTGGTGGCTACCGCCTCGCCTCGCGACGGCGTGAGATGGGGCCCCGTTTTTACACAGCTGGTGTGACGTCACTCTAGGTCACGTGGTGTGACGTCACGCAGCGAGGTCACGCTAAAGGTCAATGGTGCCTACCACCGCCTCGCCACGGAACGGGCTGAAGTGCGACCTAAAGTAGTATTGCTTCGCAATAAAAAATACAATTCCAACACGATTTCACCGTGCCATATGACTACATGCCTAGGTCCTACGTTACGATCAGTCACTCGTGACCCATTATATCTGTGCTGAATGCACGCCTCAAAAGAGAAAAAAATTGGGACGACAGGGAGGTTACCCAAGCTCGCGCATGAGCTCAAAATTAATCCGGAGTCCCCCACTACGGCATGCCTCATAATAATGTTGTAGTTTTAACACTGAAAATCCCAAAATTAAGAAAGATATGATCGTATTAAGTTGGCTACCCTACACATGGGAAAGGGGGAAAGGCGCACGTAGGCCAACGAACACTTCTTGTGTCTCAATAAAGGAACAACGACAACCCTGACGCTTCAGTGCAGCATGCACTTATAGAATGCCCACGACACGACCAACTGCAGGATCGCCTGATGGACCGTTTGAACCTTCTGGATGGACGTCTTCCATCAGTGAGCAAAGTGGACTGTGCTCGTGCCTTGATAAGCGGAGGCATGCTTCCAGTGGCCTCCGCGGTTGCTAGTGTGAATATCAATCCCATGGAAGACCTCTCAGGGCCATATCAGTACTGTGTGTGCCATTTCAGTGTAACGCATTACACTGAAATGCGAAAGCTTCTTATGCGAAAGTTTTGATGTAGCACTCACCCAACCTGATGTGGCAAATGCACCAAATAGCCAGGCCGTGCTTGCGGTGCCCTTGCCCGTGTTGACATTATTTGCATGGTTGCGACCTGAGTGATTGTGTGTGCGGCCGTTGTTTTACTATTTCGTTATTCTGTTATATTCGTATTATTCGTTATGTACCAGGGTACTGGTTCGGGCGAGTTGCCGTGTGGGCGAGTTGTGCTTCTCCGGTCGCTCATGTGTTTTCGTCCTCCTTTTGCGCGCAAGATCTCGCCGATACGGGAAAAGCCAACCTACTCCCAGGTCCGCCCGCAGCAAGCGACCCTTCTCTTCCTCCTCCTCTTAACTTGCTCCGGTATTGGGCTTTGCAATCTAAAGTAAAACATCCGCGAACGGGTTTTGTTTCGTTAACATCGAAAGAGCCGTCGTGCTGGCGAAAGAAATGGTGGATTCAAACAGTGTTTTGGAAGCAATCGATGGCCGGGGGCTGAGGTTAATACCCGGCTCGGATGGTGACAAAAAGTAACAGAGTCCCTCTTGAACCATATGGGTGTAGGAGAGGAAGGCACGAGATCGATGTGGTTCTAGCGAGACTCCTTTCGTTGCTCCATCGAGGCGCGGCCAGCGACCCATACGACGGTGTCGACATTCAAACCGCCGCCGGGCCACGCTTTCCTGCTTCCCGGCGTTCCGCAACTCAAGACGGGGGCGTTGAGAACAAGAGGAGACGAATTCCCAATGGAGCCGGGCTCTCGACAGAAAATAGCTCCGCGCCTAAGTACCTCTATCTCTTTTTCTTCATTTCCTCCTTTTTGGCTATTGTGCATGTCATTCGAGCATTTCGTATCCCTCTCTTTCTCTTTTTCTGTTTGCGACAGCAGTGCGTGCTCTCTTACTTTTTTTCTGGTCCGTATTTTTCTTTCTTGGCAATTAATATCCACTGGCCTTCGTCTGCGGCTTTCAGTTGTGGTCATCAGTCGCGATAATTTATCCTTTGGCACTAATGAAAATGCAATGATCTAGTGACGCAAGAACGTGGGATGGTGGTGGAAGTGGAAGGAATATGTTATGAATTCGCGTTATTTGCATCAAAGTTTCGAGGGAGTTGAGTTTCTGCTGACGTTTATTTAGTACGCGTGGCTTCTTAGTCCTTTTTTTGTGCACTAACTAAGCGTCACTTCTTGTAGCTCGAGACATTGTTCTAGCTTAACGGAGTGCGAAAATACTCATAGTCACCATAGACGAACTGAGGCATGTGCGGAGCAATTATGAGTCGGGTTATGTGCAACGAATTTGATGCGTTCTGCCGCTGTGCAGTGTTTGGTGACGTACAATTTTTTACCCATTCTCACACTGATAAGCTTGCTTTTCTTTCTTTTACTTCCAGCGCTCTAGCTAATAAATCAGAAACACAGAACTTAGCAACGTCAACTCTCCAAGTACGTGATAGCATAATTGTATTGCGACATCTCGCCAGCACACGTGTGCATTACTTTGCACATTTTCATTTATGAAGGTGGCGTTTCTATACCACGTACTTCTTTCGCGATTTCCTGCACACTGTAACGCGCTCGCTCAACGCCCCTCAAGTTTTCGCTTAGATAGGTCCAAAGCGTGTGAAGTCCGCCTATATTGCTGTAAAGAAATGCGTCACCGATTGCGGGATCGAACAATCCAGCTCTGCAGTATGTGTAGGTCATTTCGCGCGGGCGTTGTTCGAAGCTTTCCTGTTTTGAACACCGATCATGTTGGTACTCGCATGCGTTCGATATCCATGCAATCCCACGCTTGCGAAAGCGTGCTGGCTATACGTTCAAATGTAAGCGGCTGTTTTGTGCCTTCGTAACTAATCTTTGCTCTGCCGCGCCGCTTGATTTCACATTCGCAAGAACCACAGCCGCCACGAAAACGTAGACTGCAAAAGAAGAAATAAAAAAGAGAAAAGGTGTCAATGCCTTCAAAGATCTCCCTATATGTTTTTAAAGATTTCCCGCAGAGAGCTGTTGACATCACCGCCACACTGCTCTCTCTGCACGCATCTTTCTTGCTCTCATGCAAAGCGTGCAATGCAAAGCATGCGAGCCGGCTCGCGCTGGCCTCGACCACATTATCTACTGTAAGAGTTGGGATCGGGCATGAAATAAGTGGTAGCTGGCCCATGCCGTCGTCCGACTAATCCATGTTAAGGATGTTGTTGAAGGGAGGGACTTGTTCTCATCGAGAACGAGGAATATGGGATTTGTTTACAATATCTACATGAAGGATGGAAAACGTTACATTTCATCAGTCTAGCATGATTGAAAAAGAAAGCACACCGAACAGCCGAAAACGGCTGCTGAAAAACACTGTGTCCTCCCTAGATCCCTAGGTGAGAGAAAACTTCCGTTCAACCTTCGTCCAATGGGGGCGTCCAGTCATCGTAGTCGACCCACCTTTGAGGGGGAGGGTTCACACACTCACTTCCGCACTTTGGTTTCAATGAACACAACGAGAGGAGTGGGTCGTCGTAGACAGGGGTTGATACGCTTGACTCAAGCAGGCTCCTCTTGATTCCATAGCTGACCTCGATGTTAGCCGCCGCGTCTGTCGATTGATTGTTACGATTTCTGGGGCCCGTGAGAAAGCGCCGCAAAACACCCTTTTCCAGGAGTTCTTTTGCTCCAAGGATACCGTGAAGGCGACAGCGAATCAACTTTCATTCACACAGATGGCCTAACCTTATCAAACCTGAAGAAAGCGTCCTCATCGTCACAAAGACTGAACAATCAGTTCAGCTACACTCGAATTTATGGCAAAACACGCTTATAATTTTTCAGCTTTGCCCCGTGAGGTCCGTTTATGGAACGCTCTACCAGATATAGCATCGCTTGCCAATCTAAACACAGCGCATCTCGCAATTTTATAATCGATCAATATGCTGTTTCAACCATCTAACACGTCTTGTCTTGTTTTAATTTCTTTCCAGCATTTTTCTACATGTTAATAAAAGAATTTCTGTGATCCAAATTTTTCTACTACTGTATACATGCAAAAACATTTATAATGTTATTATGCTATTATGTTATTGTGTTTACCGTTCATTGTTATTGTTCAACATATGTATTTGCTAATGTCGTATTAATTTTCCATGCTGCATGCATATTCCTTTCATTATACTGATGTTTCTTTTTCCCGATTGCATACTAGTATGTTACTGTATTTCCCCCTTACACAATGCCTTCGCGAAGGCCTGTAAGGTACATGTAAATAAATAAATAAATAAATAAATAAATAATACTCGGGCCGCCGAACGTGGCTAGCCTTGCCGGCGCCGCCAGGCTGTCCGAGGAGGCGCATTGTTGTCTTTACAAAGCGAGTCGTCGCAGCGGGCCGGGAAGGGTTCGAAGCTCGCTTCTCCGGAGATCGCTAACACCACAGGTCGATCGAAACAACTGCAGCGGGCCGTGAAATGTTTGCAGTTCAGTACCCCTGCAGGCCGATCGTAACACTACGCATGTCCCGCTTCGACGCACACCAGTAAACACAGCACCACCCCTACATTTAAAATCACCAAGCCCGAGCAGTACGAGGCTGTGCTGCTCGGCGCATGCCAAGAGGACCAACTCGGGGCAGTCCGGCTAGAAGCCGCCGCGGTCAAGACTCAAGGTCTGGCCACCGCCTGAGGAAGTGGGCTCTGGTGGGGCTAGTCTCCCGCCCCCCTCTCCGCCGCTCTTGACCCCAGCAAGGACATTTGATCTCTCTCTCTCTCTCTAACTATATATATATATATCTTGTTCTCATGAACTTCTTTTCTGCTAGGATGTAAAACATCCCACGCTCCGTCTCGCTAATTCCGTGAAGTGCAGCGGAAGCTGCGAGTTGAGTTGGCCCACCAAATCAGGCGAGCCACAAGAAGGACTCCTCCACTGCACGCCTCCGATCGTCCCTTCACACGACGCTCTCCCAGTGGAATCTTCACAAAAGCAAAAGGAGTGCGGTGAAGTCGCATTTGCAGGACCCTCAAGACAACTTTAAAACAATGTGCTTCACGTTTAACTCGCAATAAGTGAAATAGAAACATCGAATGCGGCGCAGCGTAAGCTAACAATAAAGAAGTTGGTCCCGAAAGTAGTTTTCTCCCTGGTGAAAAGATTCGCCATCACTGTGACACATAGCGTGCGGTGGAAATAAAATTTGTATTGTGCTGAAGTACTTGTTGCGCAAAACGTTTCATCGCTCATATGCTTCCCCAATCCTCAGTTTTTTTTACAGAGAACCTGTTAAGGGCTGCTTTCCCCAGGATCCTGTCTGTGTGTTAACACAAAACTATCGCCATCACGGTGGCTCCAGCGTCGTCGTCGTCGTCTTCCACAGCTGGCTTGTTGGTGCCCCTCGGTGCTGCCGTGCGAATGCGTTTGTGCTAGTGCTCCCGCGTTTCTTGTCGTCATTATTTAAATAAATAAATAATTAATTAATTAAAAATTCACACACGCAACAAATTTTACAGCGAAGTTGTTAAGGGCTAGTTCCCCCAAGATTGTGTCTGTGTGTAGACACAAAACTACCTATGCGGGATCCAATCCCAAGACCGTGCAATACCGCGGGCCGACCCCTTGCGGAGGTGAGGCAGGCGTTAAGCACTCTCCATACGTGGACCGATCCCGAAGATAGTGCAATGCCGGGCCGACCCGCGGCGGAGGTGAAGCAGGCGTTAAGCAGTCTCCATATGTGGACCGATCCCAAGACAGTGCAATACCGTGGGCCAACCCGCGGTGGAGGTGAAGCAGGCGTTAAGCAGTCTCCATACGTGGGCCGATCCCGAAGCTAATGCAATGCCAGGCCGACCCGTGGTGGAAGTGAAGCAGGCTTTAACCAGTGTCCATACGTGGGCTGATCCCAACGATAGTGCAATACCGGGCCGACCCGTGGTGGAGGTGAAGCAGGCGTTAAGCAGTCTCCATATGTGGGCCGATGCCGAAGATAGTGCAATGCCGGGCCGACCCGTGGTGGAGGTGAAGCAGGCGTTAAGCAGTCTCCATATGTGGGCCGATCCCGAAGATATTGCAATACCGGGCCGACCCGCGGTGGAGGTAAAGCAGGCGTTAAGCAGTCTCCATATGTGGGCCGATCCCGAAGATAGTGAAATGCCGGGCCGACCCGCGGTGGAGGTGAAGCAGGCGTTAAGCAGTCTCCATACGTGGGCCGGGCCGATCCCGAAGATACCGGGATCGGCCCACGTATACCGGGCCGACCAGGGCGGAGGTGAAGCAGGCGTTAAGCACGCTCTATACGTGCGCCGATCTCGAAGATAGTGCAATGCTGGGCCGTCCAGGGCGGAGGTGAAACAGGCGTTAAGCACTCTCCATACGTGCGCCGATACTGAAAATTGTGCTATACCGGGCCAACGCGTGGCGGAGCTGCAGTTCACCATTAATGGGTCCACATACACAGCTTCGCTGGCTATCCTTCTTCACAGAGTGGAATTGTCAATAATTTTCCGGTTGTTTTTTTTGTTTGTTTGTTTGTTTATTCAATTTTGGCAAAATTGGCATGGTTGTTCCCCCGATACTGGCCGATTAGTGCCTCGTGACACACTGCACATAGAGTTACTTTTCGCCCGCTGATAGTTTGTAGCCAATCGCCCCTCCCCCTTCTATATCCCCCCCCCCCCAGAAAGAGAATGAAAGAAACACCGCAGAAACCGCATGAGCCGGCAACCTATCACAAGTGAATGGCATTGGAGGAAGTCAGCGTTGCTGGAAAGCGCGAATAGGCAGAAGTGTTTGGAAACATGCATATTAGAGTACAGCAGTGTTCGCAGCAACAAACTCCATGAGCGGCCATGAAAGCTTTGAACGAGAGTATTGGTCCTGTGTTCTAGTGCGTGGGTCAGATGTGCACCGAATAATTTGCTGATGACAGAACGGGTATGCACATTATATCTATCAAAAATTGTTGCAGTCTCATGCCTTGCGCTTTTGAAATGTGTACGCTTAGGCATTGACAGTGAGCAATCCCTTGTCTTTTTTTTGTTGTTGTTATCTTGCATGATGACAATGTGTAATGCTGACTGGGCTGCCCATTCCAGGACTTGATAAATAGACTGTGTTCTCAAAACAAAACTGCCAAGCAAACTTAATTATTCGCGCAAGAGAATGAAGTGTTTAGGGACAGCTAAACATCCACCATCATTTCAGTTGTTCCAAGTGTGTTCTTTTTTCTTTTGAGGATTGACCATTCTCGTTAGATTTAACTTCGTAGAAATGCTAATCGCTATATTGCCAGGACACACTTGGGTAATGAAAGTCTGAATGGTGGCCAGAGCACTACGAGGCAACTAAAGAAAAGACAAAAATGACCTTTGAAACAGGTGAAGAATAAAGCACTACTTAAAGCTTTACATTCCTTCAACGATGCCGCGGTAGTGTACTCTCATACCAGACCCCTGGTGAGTAATCCAATAATGCCTCCAATAATGAGTTGTTCAGTGAATTATTTTTGTTTCGACTGACCCATAGTTTGTTTGTTCTTTCTTTTTCCAGTTCTCGGTCTTGAGTATTCCTTGAATGGATTTCATTGACACAGCTCTCGTCTTTCTAGATGCAAATTATTTTACGCAAACAAGCCAGTATGTCAGAGATGCAAATAAAGAACATGACTATACTTTATTCAAAAGCCATGCGTTGTATACGGCTACTGCAACTACAGCGGTTTTGTTATTTGTTACTGAACGACATAAGTGTGTAGCCATAGTGAGATAGTGGCGCGCACGCTTTAATTTCTAAGTTAACCAATACATTTTGACACATTTACGCGTGTTTATCACGTCATGCTCTCTGGTCCTGCACACTTTCTTTTAGGGATACTTCCCATATCATAAGACATCATGACAGCAAAGGGGTTCCATCAAAGTATATTGCAGAGATAAATTAACTAACTTTAAACGTAATTGATTCAAATTGAAGACCAGTTCAATCCTTCCAAGACCGTCGTTAGCCTGCGTGCCCGGCAGCCAACTTTTGTCATGACCATGTGACAATACGAGTGAGCCTTGAAGAAATGACAGGAGAAAAAGAAAGTTTCCCTTCACTGCGAGCCTCCTGTTCTTCCACCTTTCGCCAGGTATCTTCGAGAGTAGGGTAGAATCAGAAAACACAATGGCGACTAAGGTAACGGCACCTAGCTCCTAGGTTCTTTATTTTTTACTGTGCCTCGACTGTAGCAGACGGCGTTTCTTGTAAGTGCAAAGCTTCGGAACACAATACTTGAGAGCCGACGGTGCTTCAAGATTTGCACCACCAAAGAGGCTCTCCGGTGGATTGATCTAACCACCGCCCTCGACTGCTCAAAACGACTTCAGCGGCGGAGACGAACAAACGAAATTCCGCCGCCTTGAACGCGCATTCCACCACAAAAAGACGCAGACGCTCGCTTCGGCTAGCTCCGGCGGCACCGCAGCGCTGGACGCAGTGGGGCGGAGCAAGAATGTGTGTGCGCGTGTGCTTCTCTTTTTTTTTTTTTTTTTTTGACAGGGACGCGCAAGGCATGGGCACAATAGGAGTAGTATATGTACTGTTAGTCCCATGCGTTCAACTTCAGGCACCACCACATTTCAGCAGTGTGATTTCTTTGGAGAAATTTTATGTTTCCGATTTGTATTCTCTTTATTTTCGTCCTTTTTTTTTTAATTCTGGGCATTTAACCTTCCCCTTTCGTGAAGCATCTTTCATCTTCGGGCTAGAAACAATTTCCTGTTGTTGGCAGCGCGCCCAGCACGGTCGGCGGTACGTATGAAATATATCCCTGGAACCGTGGAGGAGGTAACGGTGGCGTCCTCTTTATCTCTTCTCCTCCCTTGCCTAGCCGTTCCTTCTTTTTTTCTTTCTCTTTCCCTTCGCCAGTTCGAGGTGAACTCTTGTGCTTTCTTTTTCTTTCTTCTAGTGCTGATTGTTTCAACTCGATCTTCGGAGCGCAGTAATCTTACGGAGCATTTTTTGCCGCGGCTACACCGAAAGAGAAGCCCGAGAAATGGCTACGAGTTGTTGTTGTTGTTGTTGTTGTTGTTGTTGTTGTTGTTGTTGTTGTCCTGAGTGGCCGTGGCACATACCCACAGTGGGGGATTGGCCAAGAATCGGGTGGTTCAATTAGGTGCATAAAAATAATAATGATAACAAGGGAGTTATGCTGCATTTTACCTGCCCGTCCACTTTTCGTATCATCGTCGTCTTTCGGCCTAACAGCGGCGCGCCATTTTCATATCACGTCGGCGTCTGCAATGGCTACACCCGACCGCATCGTACCGAGTTTCAGCGAAGGAGACGACCAGTGTTCGACGCTTCAAAGAACTCAGTGAATTTGAAGACGAGGTCTCCCTTGGCAACTTCACGCGAGTTTGGCGTGTACGTAGAATCTGAGTATCCATCTGACCTACTGGTCAAAAAACAGCCATTTTCGTGCCTCCAGCTCGTCGTCGTAAAAGGCGCCAAATGTCGGTCTCAACGAGGCAAGAAGCGAGAATTAGTATCAGAGCGAATGAAATTAACGGTAGCGGCGTAATTAGCGCCACTGTAGCAGTGTGAAGATTTATTCTTTCTTCGATGCATTCGCACGCACCGGCGCGCCATGTATTTCGAAGGCCAGGCGAAGGCTTCGCGGCGGCGGCACTAGATGGCGCCGAGTGTCCTTATGGAAGCGCGAAGGAGGAGTCCCGCTGCAGTACACGCCTCACACACAACTCGTTTCGAAAGTGGCATTGCGTTGTGTCACTATATCGATTCAATGCTAAACGCATTACTGTCGATAGCCATCGGGAGATGTATTCTGCCGATCCTTCTTTTTTTTAATTTTTGACTATATTGTAATACAACATGGTTGACTTTGCCATCTGGATCCTTACCCTATGCGGCTAGTTTTGAATCTATAACATAAAGGTCGGCGTAAATTAAAAACGCAACGCAAGAGGCAAGAATACGTAATGCTATGCAGGGTGTTTCAGCGAACACTTTCGAAAATCTTTAGAGGTCTGCTGTGGCATATATCGCAATTCTAGTTTATGAGCTGCTCTACTCGAAGCGGTGGACAATACTTGCACAATAAATTGAGATCCAAAATCGACGAATTAATAAAAATTCACTAATTAAGTTTCTAACTAATTACATTATGGCCCATATTGCAATTTACAAATTCTAGCCGTGGAGCTCGCAAGGCGGATCCACTTGGAACGAATTTTCAAGACACCGGTTTCGAGAAATAAATTCCCGAACTATGCAGAGAAATGCATTGGCGTTCCAGTTAATCTGTGCCCAATCTCAAAACACCCTACGACTTCTTAAACGTATATCTAACCGACGCGGAGGACTCAAAGAAGAAAGCCTTCTCCGACTCGTCCAATCCTTTGTCATATGCCACATTACCTACGTTGCTGCGTACCTCAACTGGTACCGGGCTGAGCAAAACAAGCTCGACACCCTCATACGAGGGGTCTACAAGCAAGCTCTTGGTCTCCCACATTGCACCAGCACTGAACTCTTCAACCAACTGGGAGTTCACAACAACCTTTCCGAACTCATTGAAGCCCAACAGCGCTCTCAGCTTGAACGGCTCACCCTTACTGAAACGGGGCGCTTTATTCTGTCCACGCTTGGCTTCACCTACCATCAGCAACAGGGCCCCAAACAACCGATCCCGAACGACATCCGTAGCTGGATCTACATAGACCCTATCCCTAGAAATATGCACCCTGAATATAACAGGGCCCGGCGCCAAGCTCGGGCCGGAGCTATCATAAAAGCCCTTGCCCACGTACCTGGCGTCACATTTGTTGATGCAGCCCAATACTCCCATGGCACACGATTTGTGGCCGTCGCCACACGCGATGGAGTCCTACACCACGCCTGCAGCGTCACTACCCCCACTGCGGAGACGGCTGAAGAAGTGGCCATCGCCCTGGCCACTTTAGATCCCACCTGTCACACCATAGTGTGTGACTCTCGCTCAGCCGTTACTAACTTCAGCAAAGGCCGTATTTCTCCCCAAGCTCTTCGCATCCTCTGCCAGGCACCTCACTCTAAAGACAGCATAATCTCCCTAACATGGATCCCGGCCCATGCCGGCCCTGTCCACCCACACCTCCCCAATCTCAACGAGGTCACCCACTCCATTGCGCGAGGCCTAGTCAACCGCGCCGGAGTCACTGGAGATGAGTTGGGCACCAGGGACAGTCTGACAACTTATAACGATCTCGTTAAGGCATTTTACCTCAGTCGCCGAATCTTCCCCCCACCTCACCCAAAGTTCAGCCGGGCGCAGGCTACCACCCTGCGAGGCTCTGCGGAGCTCCGCCCTCGACGACCAAACCTGGGCGACCCAGCACGCCCGCGAGGCGGCGGCGAGGCAAGCCCTCGACGTTCCTTCGTGGGAGGCTTAGGCCCGGCCATCATAAAGTGCTGGTTCCACAATAAAAGTTTATTCCTCCTCCTCCCCTCCAGTTAATTTGTTACCAAAACGTCGTTTCGTGCACTGAAGCACACAAGTAACTGGAAGGCCAATACATTTCTCCGCAAAGATCAGGAAATTATGTCTCAAAACTGGTGTCGTCCTGAGAATTCGTTCCAAGTGGATCCGCCTTGCGAAGTCCACTGCTAGAATTTGTAAATTACAATATGGGTCATCAGATAATTAGCTAAAAGTTAATTAGTGAATTCTTGTTAATTCGTCGATTTTGCATTTCAATTTTTGTGCAAGTAATGTCCGCCGCTTCGAGTAGACCGGCTTATAAACTATAAGTGAGCTATCTGGCGCAGGGAACATTAAAAAATTTTGAAAGTGTTCGCTGAAACACCCTGTATACATGACTTAAGAAGAAGCTTTAGCTCGGGCCCAACACCAACGCCGCCGATTCAAATACATGTAAAACGCAAAAACGTTTTTCTAGGATAACTCCTGGACCAATTTTGATGAACTTTGTTGCATTTGAGAGAGAAAGTTAAAATCTAGTGACTGCTGGAAGCGGAATTTTGATTTAGAGCCTGAATTTTCTTGACAGAACTTTCAAAAATTTGAAAGTTCGGGAAAAACTACAAGTACGAAGTTTACAAATTAATAGCTCTCCGTCATAACAGATATCGCAGTTCTATGAACGGCATCTATTAGATCATTCAAAGCGGACAAATTCTATATGTCAATTTATATATTACGTGAATTTGCTACGTTGTGTACAAGGGTTCTGCAAAAGCTGTATTTACACATGACTAAATTTTTTGAGATTCATGTGTAACATATCATTTTTGTCTGCTTTAGACGTACTATGAGCTGCAATTCACAGAATTGTGATATCATTTTTGATTGCTGAGTTACGGAGTCGTAAAATTGAGAGCTTCGTTTTCTGAAAATTTTCGAATTTTACCTATCTTTAGTCAAATATTGACGACCTAAATAAAGAAAGCCAAGAGTCACTAGATGTTAAGTTTTATTTTAAATGCAAAAAACTTCATCAAGTTTTTGTAGTGGTTGCCGAGAAAGACGAATTCTCCTTTTGCGTGTATTTAGATAGGAACACCCGAGCTAAAGCTTCCTCTTAAATGGTGCTTTAATGATGGAACAATGTTTGGAAGTTTCCTAATGCAGCTGGGTGCTTCATTTCAGTTTTAGGAAAGTCGAATTTGTTACGTTCTGCCTGTTTAGTACCCCTTGTAGGCGTGAGGAACCTCGAGGAGTGATACAGCTTGTTCGTGGTTAGTATACTGTGGATTAGTAGAGACATGTTATAGTGCAGAGCTTGGATAAGATGCATTATATTTAACTGTGCAAAATGTTGTGCAGATAGTGCGTCCTCTGTGGCCGATGCAATTATTTTCACTGCACGTATACGAACTTTGATTAAAGGATGAATGCACGAGGCGTAGGTGAAATCCCATGATTCTGTACATGTTAAGTGGCAATGAAAAATGCTGAAATACATGAAACGTATTGCTTGAGAAAAGAAATGCTAGCATGCCTTTAATAAGGTACAAAAGCAAAAAAAAAAAAACATTTTAGTTACTTGTTCTGTATGTGGTGCCGGTGTAGTGACGAGTCGAGACTTATTCGTAGATATTTATAACTACTAATTTGTTGCATTTGTGTGTCTCCGAGGTGCAAGTTCCACTTATTAGGAGTAGTTATTCGGTGAGAAGCAAACACTATATATTTAGTCTATTCGGAGTATAAAACTAGTTTATTAGTTTCAAACCATGCTAAAGTATTCTGCAGATCACTTCGAGCGATGTCTTCTGCTCCCTGTAGTGACTGTCTTGGAATTACTAGAGCTCTGTCATCCGCGTATAAGATGCAATGAGAAAATCTGAGTGATCCAAGGTAATCGTTAATGAAAAGAGAGAACCAGTATTGGACCCAGTACCGATCCTTGCGGAACGCCTGTTCGCGCTGTCTTTAGTGAAGATTCTTTGCCCCTAGCTACCACGTACTGTTCCCAATTTGTTGAACAACTGCACAAAAAAGTAAAGTGCTTGTCCTTGAAAACCGTAACATTCTAATTTACGTAATAGTGCACCGTGATCTACCGAGTCAAACACGTTTCTAATATCTGCGAAGTAGCTCTTATTACGTGCTTGGTTTAAATTTTCTGTTAGGGAGCTTAGGGCACTTGAATACAGAGTTACCAGTTCAACACCGTGCTGCGCATTTGAAAGTATACTGTGCGTTTCAAGATTATTCGTGACGCACTTTGCAATCAGTTTTTCGGACAGCCGTATTGATCCATGATAAAATAGGTATTGGACGATAGGTCAAGCCATTGTGGTTATCTGCGCTGTGTATCGCTACCCCTCTTCCCATGTTGAGCTGGTCAGGATAGGGGCGTGATAGAAAGATTCATTGAACAAGTTTGCAAGCACTGGCCCCAAGATGTCGACGTTGTTTTTGAGTAAACCTACAAGTATACCGTCGTGACATATGGCTTTATTTGACTGCAGAAGCTTTACAATATCTATGATTCCACTGTTGTTATTTCTGAGAAAACAAATGTGTTATTTTGAAGAAGAGGTAGAACTGAAGCAAACTCTGCATGATGGATACGCTGGTTGCATGGTGTAGTGGTGCCTGTATTAACGAAGAAATCATTAAATGATTCGGCACGAACTGCGTTAGTAGCGCCTAATGCGTCGCTGTCTGGGAGTACGTTGGACTGTTTTTCTGACTTAACTATTCGCCAAATTTATTTCCAACCTCCTTTCGCTTTTATGGTTAATGTACTCTAATACTCCTTACGCTTACGCGTTAATGAAAGAGAGAGGTTGCGCGCTGTCGTACAAATAAACGCATCATGCGCAACTGAGCTTCTGTCGCGCGCTTTTTTTCTGGACACGCTGTGCCATCTGGTGGCGCTGCTGAGAAGTTCGTGCGTGGCCTCCGAGACTATCAGCATGGCCTCCGAGACGAGAAGCATGGCGCGCCGGTGTGGCACATACTTAAGGGACCCATGTTGGCGAGAGGTTCGTCGAAGAGCAGCACACACCCAGTGCATTCATGGCGCAGCTCGCTAAAGCGTAGGTTTATAAAGGCGCTCATCGAAAAGCGCCACCTCGTCTATGTGTTTAGATGCAGAACTTTGTGATGCAGTGGCACACATCGACTCCGTAGTATTTGCCAAGAACCGGGTAGATGAAAATGAAATGGGAAACAACAAACCTAAAACAAGTCAAACAAAAGCTTAGAAATGGTAGGTTAGATTTTAGTTAACCAACAATACGTGAAATACCGTTTGCCAAATGTGGCAACCAGAGAGAAAATGTGCACGCCATATGCGTATCTATAGTCAGTTTGACTTGTTATCTAGCTCCGTTATCAAATGTACCCGTGACGCCTAGTAACAGGCGATTAGATAACGAATGTGCTTTGCAGGAAAACTCAATAAAGACACATACCACGCGAAAAAAAGAATGCATTAAGAAATAATAATACATTATGCGCTGTAACGTCGCGAAATTGCACAATGTGTTATACGGAGGACGCCTGTAGTAGGACGTTTCGTACAACCTTTACCACCTATAGGGTTTGTTTAACGTGCACCTAAATACAAGCACAGGAGCTTTTCTTGCACTCCGCAGAAAGCGGTCGGGAGTCGAACGCATGACCTCGTGGTCAGCAGTACAGCGCCATAGCCAATGAGCCAACGTGGCAGGTAGTATCTTGCTTCGCTTACTTTGACAACCATCTTCTATAGCTATTGGGAATGTGTTTTTTTTTTCTTTTAAGTCATAGAAATATGGGTTTTCTACGTGTCAAAACCACGATTTGATTATGAGGCACGCCGTAGTGGGGTACTCCGGATTGATTTGGACCACCAGGGATTCTTTAACGTGCGCCTAAATCTAAGTAAGCCGAACGATTGGAATTGTGCACTTTAGGCGTTAGAATGCAGTGTTAGGTGCAGGGTAGCAAAACTGAAGTTCATCTTCTAGTTGACTTGCCTGTCTTTGCCTGCCTTCTCAGGTTTCCCTACGGGGATGCGGTGAAACTCGGTCCACTTGGGCATTACTTCTTTGCGCAAGTACAACAAGGATTACATGAAACCGCAAATTAAATAGAAAGGTTAAAGGGTGTATGGGGGCGGAGGGGCGTGCGGTGGCATTCCATTAGATGAAACGTAAAGCAAGTAAAACGGCGAACAGATGTTGCAGTGAAAAGGAAAGGGACTTGGATCAAAAGCATCACAAGAGCTACAACGGGTTTCCTACGCAGCATGGGTAGGAACGGATAAACAATTACTACAAGAATTATGGCGCGGCTGGCGAGTTCTCCACAAAAGGATTTCGTCTTCTACGTGCGAAGCATTACCAAGTGCTCTGCTCCCGCTTCAGTCCGACCTGGCGCAATTTTTATTTGTTTCTTTTTCGCTCGCGTGTCAAGATACATCCTTCGTCTGACGTGCGTTGCGTCGTACTACCTGTGCCGTATTTGTTCGTTTCGTTTCGTTTTCCTCTTGTAGCTGTCTTTTAGAGAAGGCCGTCTGCCGTGCGCGGTTTCGCAACCCGAACTTCGTGCCTCGTCGGCGTTGCCGTCTGCTCGTTGTAACGGGAATCTCGTTTGTCTCGATTTTTGAACCCTATCTCTAACAGAAGGGGTACGTCATCCGGTGAACCGGGACGGTTGCGAATTGTCGAGCCAGGGATTTCCTTCATTAAAAGCGACGCGACTGTGCGGCTCTAAGCTGCCCTCTATAATGAGCAACGTATCATTTTCGCTACGCCGAGTTTGATGTCTCAAAACCGGTTGTGAATTATGTGATGTCTGCAATTGATTGTTAGGAGCTGTACGATTTGTAGCTAGTATGCACGTATATAGCCTATGTATGTATGTATGTATGTATGTATGTATGTATGTATGTATGTATGTATGTATGTATGTATGTATGTATGTATGTATGTGCATGCGTGCGTGCGTGTGTGTGTGTGAGTGAGTGTGTGTGTGCGTGCGTGCGTGCGTGCGTGCGCGTGCATGCATGCATGTACATGGTCCTGAATATTTGGCTGCGTGTGTTCAAAAAAAGATTTTCCCTTGCCGCTGCACTGTTCTTGCTCAAAATTTGCAGAACGATCGTATTTTGTTGTCTACCTCGTTTATTATAACACTTGGCACGATTAGCCGCCTGTTTTTTAAGAAAAAAATGAGAAACTGTTTTCGCTATCGGAAATATGGCTTCTGAAAAGCCGGCCCTGGCACAGACTTGTGTCGCCGCCTGCCGGCAGCAGCAGAAGGGAGCAGGGCAATATATAAGATCTCCGGGGCAATCTATAAAATAAATACGGGCCGTTACCGTGGATATGTGCGCGCTCTTCGATTAACCTCTGAAACCAACTTAGGGTCACTGGGTATCAGTGATAAAAAATTGAGGGATGATTACGATACTCCCCATAACGCAAATTTGAGCGCAGCTCTATACGCGTTTTCATTTCGCGATATAAATATAAATATAGGCTGGCGCGGACGATCTGTCTCGTGCGGCACGTTGCAAACGGAGCGAAGTGCGGCGCGACTGCCTCGCTAATCGGGAGATCGCGACAGGCAGCGCGTGGGTGACGCGTGGGCGCGCTTCAGAGCAGCAGCCGCCGACAAACCTGCCACACGACGCGCGCTACTCTGGCCCCATCGTCGCCGCACTTCCCCTCCTCCCCCGCTTTCCGCCTCATGGTTCCGCTGCACCCTCCTTCTCGGCTTTCCTCCTCGCTCTCACCGCTTTTTTTCATGCCTCGCTGCGCGCCGCGTTCGCTCTCATCTTTCGCTGTGCTCGTTCGCTCGGTTACGTACATGTCAACTGGGCCGGTATTTTGTAGCGATGCCTTTTCCGATTCTATGCTTTTTCAGGCTTTTCGCGCTTGGCCAGTGGTCAGAGCGACGGTCTGCCCACATTATCAACGGGATCAGGCGGCCGTGTGTGGTGGATGATAAGACTAGCATAGAATAAGGCATAAGGCATCGCTACAAAATAGCGGCCCTGGAGTTGACTCGCATGTCTTCTTTTTTTTTTTTTTTAGCTTTGCGAGTGTAGTGTGCAGTACAAGCGGTGCCCCCACTACGTTATCAGTGCTATTGGCCGGTCGTCAGCGGCGAATAGGGAAAGAGAATAGAGCACAATATTTCGCAATTTCACCCGAAAGGCGAAGAGACAACTACACGAAATAGGGTTCGTAGTTTTATCGGCCGTATAACTTGCACTAAACATTCGTTTACAAATTACAGATGCTACTGAAATTATGAGAAATATCTGCTATTGCGTAAGCATACTTTGGCTCGACTGTTACTTCGCTTTTGCTTGCTTGCTTGCTTTTCCTAGCCTAAGCATGTCTACCCATCGCTTTTCCGGTGCCGAAGAAATGAAATCCGTGAACTGAACTGTGGGGAGATGAGTTGTCGGGCGATGGTATCAAATGGGCCTTCAAAGCGATGGTATCAAATGGGCCGGAACGCAATCACAACCTGTTTCAACGCAGCTATTTCCTTTTTGAATTATATTTTTTTCATTTGTTACGACCTTGACGCGGCGACGGCACCCGTTTAATGCCACCTATAATTTGATATTATCTTATCACTTGTACCAAGCAGTTTTTATTCTCAGCATCCCCACAGCAGGCATCTCCGCACGCACATCCGTAAAGCGGGAAAGTAAGCTTTCAAGGCGGCCTGACGAGAACAGTTCTTTCTGATCAATTTTTATTTATACTTTGTTTACGTTGTTCCCTATTGCTTATGAAGCTACCGATCATCTACATTTGCCCTATTATAACGATTAAATGTCAGCGTCGTAATTTACGCATTTTTGTGCAGATGCAAGGCATTGCACTTTTCGCGTGACAGGCCTAGGGCACTCGCCAAAGAGTGCTTGCGCATTAATAAGCAAGCATGGTGTCTGGCGAGCCCGGGCTGACATGAACATATCTTATTCGATGACCGCGAGCACTCGCTGTCGAACGCTGGCGGGAAGAGCGCCAACACTGGGTAGCGAACACTTCTGCTGCCTCTCCCTTCAAGCGTCTCCTAAACTCCTGATTGCGCGACCTGCAACACTAGGCGAGCGGAATGACAGCGCACAAGCAGCCACCGGCCATCTTGGCTCGCCCAAGCTTTGCAACGACCGAAGATTAACTCCAGGATAGGGCGCGGACGGCGCGCGGCAGGGTAGAGGAAGAGACGGACGCGCGCTCACAAGCAATAATCAAGCAACAAACAATAACATATGATGCGTGACTTGTCTATCGCTGCGCGCACTGTACTGCCAGGTGCGCGTTATCACCGTGACATACCATTGTTGAGATGAAAGTAGCGAGCGAGCGTAAGGTTTGCAAAAAAAGAGGAAACGCAAGCATGATTATTATTATCCTTGTGGGAAAAGATACGTCCGAAAGGGTGCAAGTAGTTTTTAGAATGAATCGTCTGTCTGGCTTGAGCGTTTTCTTCAAAACGCAGCCCTCGCTGCTTTCCTGTCGAGAATGCTACCTGTTGCCCCGACAACGTGCATGGCGTTAGTGACCTGGAAGTACTGGACGCGCAACAATAAGGAAAGGAAGGGCCCGCGATAGATTATTATTGTTCAGGGACAAGATAAGCCCCAAAAGGGTGCAAACTTCCCGCTGGTTCAGGATGCCCGAATTTCGCTGTCGATGATCTAGTCAATACAATGGTGCTGCAGCTGGCGGCATTCGTTCGTGGACAGTCCCACCAATTACAACAAGCTGCTTAGACAAAGCAACAAGCGTCTGGTGGACCTTTGTATGCACAGGTAAGTTCATTCCCGATGGGGTTCTCGACTTTGCCAAAGAAGGTGCACTGAAGTGGAATTCCACCACGAATGCCGCAGCAGGGAACGAATGATGCAGACACGCAATTTTACTATAAGGGAACATCTTCCTTGGATCAATTCCCAGCATTATTTTGCAAAGCTGAGCTTCGACCAAGAGTGTAGCCCTGTGACTGCATGTGTAGCTTGGAGCACCTGAAACTAAATGCCAGTTTAAACTGGTAAGTTATTTCTTAGAGAAGCACCGACACTGTACCAGCACACGCTTCCCACACATTAGAGGATCACAGTTAGCAAGTATGAAGGTCTGAAAACATATTTTATGTTCAATTCCAGGGCCATAACACAATGCCAAAACTGGCGTCATTGACATTGGGAAGTCCTGACTCTGAGCAAAGCTTGCCGACACTGCATAGCAATATGGCTAGGTATGATGGCGTTGTTCATAAAAAATAATCAGGGTACACTGGCACTTGATAGCACCTTTTCTAATGTTCATGGACAGCTTGGACCTTCAGTGAACATAAAATGGCCACAAATTGAAAATGTCATGCGAGTGCTCCTGTAACTATTATCCTAATTCTTTGGCAGCAGTAGATCGACCATTGAAAAGATAATGAAAGCCAACTTCATTTCAGGCCTAAACTTCGCGATGCCATTTATGTCTGCACAATGTTGCGAATTTTGGACATTTACATTTAATGAGAAAGATAACCCTAAGACTCAATCAACAATTCTTGCTTTTTTTACCCTCACTTTTTACTAAATTTACAACTTTGAAATTCAAAAAAATCAAAGGGCAGTGAAATAGAGCGCTGAGGAGGAGGTCTCGAATAAAAACAGCTTCAAGACAGAAGGGAGGGACGTTGCATACATACGCACATATATATGCCACACGCAACTTGTATTTTAAAAATCTTTATTTTAACCGCAAAATAAAACTACTATATTTCAAAACTGGCGTCAAAAAGTGACAAGCCTTCTGGGTGAGGAGGAGAGGACCACGTGTGTGGAGGGGAGGGGAGGGCAGAGAGGAGAGATTGGCTGGGGCAGCAGAGATCACGCGTTGTAGGATGATGAGGAGACATTGCCACCATGGCCGGTCCAGTTGGTGTGGACGAACTTGCCGGGCTCGGAGAGCCGCTCGTACGTGTGCGCCCCGAAGTAGTCCCGCTGGGCCTGCGACGAGTGCGAACACATGGGCTGTAATGCAAGGCTGTGCGTACTTACTAAAACAACTCATTTGTGTTTTCATGGTTTTTACGTTTTCCCAGTAGAAACTATTACAGTGAGGAACTGCTAAAGCTTTGTTCAACCACGAAGCTTTATTTCTGAAGGCATATTGGGTTTCCTTTGTAACTTCATGCTATTCTCATAAAACATACCCCAGCTTTCAATTTTCTGGGGAATTTTGCAAGAATAGAACTCTGGCTTTCCGTGCCAAAACCAAGATCTGATTATGAAGCCAGCCTAGGTGGGGAGAATCTGGATTAATTTTGAACACCTGGGGTTCTCTTAACATGGTCTGAAACGTAAGTGCGTGAGCGTTTTTGTACTTAATCCCCTTCGAAATGTGACCACTTCAGCCTGTGCTGAACCTGCAATGTCGACCTCTGCTGTGCAACACCCTAGCCACTGCATTACCATAGTGGGTGTAAATTTTGGCAAGACTGATCTGCTTACAGCTAGGAACGATAATGATATCCCACTTGGATAATGCACATTCCTGAACAACAGATCTTTATCTCTCATTACTTTCATCTGAAAGCATAAATCTTCATGGTATTCAATACATGCAGGAAGTTTAGGAAATCTATATCAACAAAGTTCTAAGGTATTTAATACAGGCTGGAGGTTTATTAAATTTATAGAATATAAGCTCCCGTTAATTTGAATCACTCGAGGCTCCTAGACATGCACCGAAATTCAGAAATTACCTGCTGATGTAAATCATCATGAAGGGTATTGTCCAAGAGAAGCAAGTTTCTAAAAAGATGCAACCGTGTAAGGCTAAGCAGACTTTTGTTTGCCGAGTGCTGTCAAAATGTTGGATGCAAAAAAAGGATGAAAGACTAAAAAATATCTAAACTTTTATAACCAGGATGGTCTTGAACTTATCCTGTTCTAATCTTAGTGCACGCGGCCATGCATGACTGTTCAACTCTTAAGCACAACACTGCAAGTAGGTGTCATCGCCAGTTAATGCTTCCTCGAGTGTTTAAACCGTCAGTTTATACATAATATGGCATGTTCAAATCTGACATCAAAATGCAACAAATGTTTTCTCATTCCCCTCAAACATTTAGTCTCACTAAGCCCATTTTTGCGGGGATGAGCTTTTAACCAGTACAGCCTCTCGAAGTCCCTATGGACGTTCCAATGTCATAACGCTAAAGGGATACATACATATACCTACCTAAACACCATGCAGCTTTAGACAATTACTCTCACTCTAAACTTTACTAGTTCTGCTTTCTACTTTGAAATAGATTGTTCACAGAGCTTTGAACATTATCTAGCATGCTACCAAGGCACACCTGAATAAGGTTGGCCGGCAGAGTGTCTGAGCGGAATCCGTCATAGAAGGCCAGCGCAGTGCTGAATGCTGGTGTGGGGATGCCTAGCTGTGCAGCAGTGGCCACCACGTGGCGCCAGGAAGTCTGGCAGTCACGAATGGCATCCACGAAGAAGCTGTCGAGCAGCAGACAGCTCAGTGAGGGGTTCTTGTCGAAGGCTGCCTTGATGTTGCCCAAGAAGGCACTGAGGGAGAACGAGAACAATGCAAATAAAGAATTGATTCACGTAAGGCTGACGTCTTCTTTTCTTCACCCAAAAACAAAACTGATAAAAGTGAGTCAAAAGTGACAGTGCAAGTGAGAAACAGACTTGGATCGCTAGCTTTCGGCACAAGCAATGGGGGGTTACAACAAATGTGAAGGTTTTTTCACACAAACACATTAAAAAAATCAAATTATGGGGTTCTATGTGCCAAAACAATGACCTGATTATGAGGCACACTGTAGTGGGGGACTCAGCAAATTTTGACCACCTGGGGTTCTTTAATGTGCACCTAAATCTAGGTACAGGGGTGTTTTCACATTTCACCCCTATCGAAATGCGGCTGCCGTGGCCGGGATTCGATCCCGCGAGCTCGTGCTTAGCAGCCCAACACCACAGCCACTAAGCAACCCCAGCACACACACCTTCAAGAAAAAATGTAACCGGAGGTCACGTAGGTTATCTTAAGCACTGATTTGTTACAGTTTTACTACAAGCAGCAACTGTTTTACAAAATGGGCCAATTATGGTTGTTCATTATGTTTGTTTGGGCATAGTAAGAGAATATATCTTAGAAGTCATACCTGGGTTGAATAAATCATCATACATATTCAAGCTGGCCCTTCTAACCACTACACCACAGCTGCTTAGTCCCAGTGAAGAGAATTTTGTTGTCACATTGTCCATACCTCAAAGGAAAGTTTACAAAGTAGAATTAATAGTATTTATGATTCAGAACATCTAGAAGTGTGAAAGTGATTAGTGCACTTGAACCTGGTTATGTTAAAGTTGCATCCAATATGAAAATACCTTCATTATATCATATTTGTTATAAGAATATATCCGTTACATACTGATATGGGCAAGACAGATTTATTCCGTTACATCAAATAAATCATTATGTGTTCATTATGTAGAGGGTAGACTACTATTCCTACACCTACTGTTATCAGCTTGCAGAAAACTATCTCACCTATGCCTTTTCCATGAAATCTACAATCACAACTTATATCTACGTTCTGTGTTCAACTGCCACATACATATCTTGCATTTCATCTCGCATTAACCATCGCCAAAAGGTAAGCATTCTGCACTGCAACACCGTCTGCTTTTCTTCTCCAAACAAGCGAAAGTTAGAGGAACTTACCCGCATCACTGACAAGCATAACTGGCACCAATGACTTTCAAACAACTTTCCAAAGCTTTATTTTATAATTAATGTTCTGATTGACAGTATGCTCTGTCAAAGTACCCAACTGTTCCTATGCGATCTTTTTTTAGTTAAGCCGTGTGTTTTGTGTTTATGCTTTTTATTTCGGCTATATATATGTTTTATATATCTGTTATGTGTATGCCATGCCTGCCATGTTTTGCTTATGCTTGCCGTTTTTTGCCATCTATTGTACTACGCTATATATCCAACGCTTCCGGAACAATTCTTTGTTTCTTCTGTTAATCATTACTTTTTACATGTCTGCTATTTTTTGTACCTATGGTCCAGCTTGTGTTACTGCCTTACCTCTTACCTTTGTCCCTCCCCTCTGCAATGTAGTGCACGCGGCACCTTGACGGTATAATAAAGAAAAATAAGCATGACCCATGTGACTACCAATTACGCTGTCTCTAGGATCAGCCATTCTGATTACACTATCTCCAGCATCACCCTACTTTGCCATTATGCTGTCTCCAGGATCAGTCCAATCTGCTCAGCGAGAAACCATGGGCAGCAAGGAAAACAAAGCTTCACTTTAATAAAGAAACTATGCACTTATTATGTGCTGTCCTGTGTTGAGCTATTTGACAATACAGAAGCCGCCACGATCAGTAAAGTTTGGGAGGGCTTGCAAAGAAAGCATCGGTTCAGTACAATCGAAGCATCACAAACAAAAAAGCTGCACCATGTGTTTGACACTGGCCATCTTAATAACACTAGCACATGGATATCAGTCACACTCACCTCCGGATAATGCAGCCACCACGCCACATCAAAGCGATCGCCCCATAGTTAAGGTTCCACTTGTATTCCTGGGCTGCGCTTCGCAGAAGCATAAAACCTTGGGCATAGGACACAATCTTTGAAGCATACAGTGCCTGAAAGAGAACAAGATGAAAGATTTGATTGGCTCACCATGTAACAATTGACCATTTTTTTGCTTTTGTTTTCCTTTACTGGTCTGCTGATTGCACTTGATGCCCCGAAGCTACACATGGGGCCACAAGATGTGCCAAAGTGGAGGACTCCAATTGTTGCAGCCACCTGTGGTTCTCAATGGGCACCTAAAGCTTGCTACAGGGTAAATTTTGCATTATGCTGATAATTGAATGCAGCCACCACAGCAGGGAACTGATCCGGTAGCCTCAATCCCACCAACAAAACACCACAGCCACTGTACCACTGCAGCAGGCACAAGATGAAAGCTCGCTTCAACAAGAACCGTGCACATTAAAGACTTGTGTAATAAATAAGGAGAAGCAACCTTTAAACATTTTATGCTGTTTTCAGTTATAAAAAATTTATGCTGCTAGAATAAGCCCAACAAGCCAGAACTAAGTTTTTTGTTTTTCAGGCAGTAGACAGTTTAGATTTGCGGCAAAAATTGGCATGACTTATCTGCAACTTTCTGGTACAGCAAATCTATACCACATCTACAACACGACAAAACTGAAATCGGTCTTAGACTGAAAAAGTGGATTATTCTCACCTTCCTAATGTGTTCGACAAACTCCGTGGGGTCACCAGTCAGCTTTCCAGTTGGGCCAGACAAAATCTTGCTCGCCTCAACTCTCTGGTCCTTGAGTGAAGACAGGCAACGGGCAAATACTGCCTCTCCTGTGAATATCGCAAAAGGTATACATTAATAAAACATTAAATTCTGGGGTTTTATGTGTCAAAACCACAATTTGATTATGAGTCATGCCATAGTCAGGGACTATATATTAATTTTCGCCATCTGTGGTTCTTTATGTGTACCTGAATCTCAGTACACAAGCGTGTTTTTTGCATTTCGCCACCATCAAAATGCAGCCACTGTGACCGGCATCTAACCTGTGGCCTCAGCCTCCACAGTGCAATGCTATTAGTGACAAGAACTTAGAGTGGTGCCCTCTTGCGAGTGACATCACATCCAGGATGCCACTCACTCCAGCTTGCTCGGCTGCTGTATCCGCTCGATTTCTTCATGCATGCTCAGGTACTAGGCGCACCAGCCATACTTCTTGAAGGATGTCGCAGCTGCTTTCTGCTTTCACACTTCTGCAGTTTCTTTTTAAACTGCAGGAATTGTGAAAATTTGTGGCTTGAATATTGCAAGCTATGTAACATACAAGAAAAGGGACTACTGCTGTTTTAATGCAGTGGTGTGCCATGCCTTGTCCATTAATGCAGTGGTGTGCCATGCCTTGTCCATTAATGCAGTGGTGTGCCATGCCTTGTCATTGTCCACTCGAACCTGGTGGTCCTGGGTTCGAGTCCCGGACCAGGACGAATTTTTCTTCAACTCTGAGGCTTTTCTTTCGAGGAACCCGTATGGGTTTCCTTTGTAGCAATTGCTACGAACAGGTGGATGTCTGATTTTGCCTTTATTAATTACGTCTCCACCTTGCGGGTTTCCGCAGAACTACTACGTCAATCCTGTGAACTGCCGCTGGAGAGTGTAGAACCGCGCATGAAAAACCCGCAATTCACTGGACTAACTTCTACAGCTGGCTGTCGCATTGCCTTTGAGAACTGATATATTGTTGTATAGAAGACAAGCTCTTTGAATAAGTTTTGACAAACAAATTCATTGTAAAAATATATTTGAAAGGACCATCATAACTGCACTAGCACAGGGAACAAGAGCGAACAAATGGAAACGCTGCAGGAGGCACCCAGACACCACCTAAACTAAAGCCCCTTTAGCACAAAGTGTAGCAGACGACAGGCGTGAGTCCATGCTGTGACATCACATGAGCTACGCCTGCAGCACCCCTGTAGGTCATTCTTGAGGCTAAAAGTCACTGCGCTACTACTGCAGTTACTTAACATTTCACACAACCAGCATAACACTTGGCTTGCTGACCTTTAGGTGCACATTAGACTCCCTTAAAAATAAACTAACAATGAATTCCATGATAACCTGAACAAGCTAGAATATTTTTGCTTGGTGTCTCACAAATGCTGCAAATATTTTTACGAGGGATTCAAAATAAAACGAACGAATTTCCTATGTCTTTTTGTAGTACAAGATACTATGCATTTTCTCATATGGTTGAGATAACTGCCAAATTAGCCACAATGTAGGTATTGTATGTGAAAAAAAAAAAGAAGTGGGAGCCAATACCCACAATGTACGATTTGACCAACACTGTTCATCGCTTTCATAGCCACAGTGGTGTCTTTCTTGTGCTTACCCAAAGGCACTAAATACTGGGTAGAAAGGAAGCAGCCTGGCTTATGCCATGCTCCTTTTAAGAGATGGGATCATTCAGTGAGCCAAGCAGAAAATGTTTAGTTTCTGGCTGATGAACCTCGCCATCCATTTGTCAGTACCACAGGTAGTCTTTTCCAAAGCCCTCCAATCATACAAGCCACAAAACTCTCTACAGGCTCCACGTTTCAAAGCCCAGACCCAGTTATTTGTGAACAGCATGGGGGGTCTGCCGACTGTCGCATCATTTATGAAAAACAAAACGATAAAATGCCACATTTTGGACAAAGAACAAAATAGGCTCTCATCGTTTCTCTATGATGCACCTCGGTGCACCTACAGAAACAGTGCAATGCAATGTGCAGTATTAGTTTCTTAAAAGGGAAAGGAACTCACCAATCAAAGTAACTGGAATTCCATGCTGGAGTGCAGATATTGCTGTCCACTTGCCTGTTCCTTTCTGCAAGCCAAGAAACAGTACCAACAATGCAATGTTGCATTAAGAGGAATGCAGACATGCAAAAGAAAAAAACAGTATTAAACAAATTTGCAAACAACAAGCACATTTCCAATGCATATAGAACAAAACTTATTGTGGCTTATCAATGCTAATAATGTTTGTTTAATTGTAAAAACATTGTCCAAGGGCTCGAATGAAATTGCACATTTGCCATTGCCAGGGTCAACCACCTGGCATGGAAAATAAGCAATGATTAGAATTGGAGGAGAACAACCCCTAAACAATACAGCCCCTGTACCTGTAACTACAAGAACGCAAAACAAACATGATTATGGGATTTGACTAAGACAATCGGAAAAAACTAAAACGCAAAGAAATACAAGTCAAATAGTTTGCGTTTACCTGCCCAGCAGAGTCTCTGATCTTTGTCACAAGGGGCTCATTGTCAGTGTCCTTGAACTTGAGAATGTTGCTTGTGATTTCAATTAGGAAGGAGTCAAGAACACCCTTGTTCCACTTCGTAAAAACCTGCAAGAAATGCCAAAAATTTTCATTGTTCAAATAGGAACGTGGCTCCTGCATCGGTGGAAAACAATGCACTGGGCAAGTTATGCACAGTATTGCAAGCACCACATGCATGCACTTGAATCCGCACGCAAGGACGATAAGTAATGCATTAGTCTGTCAAGTTCAATGAAAATCTGTATTCTTGACAGGGACAACAAAAACTGCTGCTGCTGCTTATGATTATAGGTCAGTGAACGGTTCCAAAGTACAGTACTGTCTCCTGCTACTTGTTCTGCCACAAGTGTTGGCATGACTTCTGCTAAATGCCGATCGCTGGAACCTTAAAACAACAACTTGTGCAGTTATGCAGAATCGGCGCACATCTTGCAATCTATGAGAAGCGAAGCTTTCGTGAAGTCATTAATCATTGTTATAAATTGGTCGATATCATTCCTGAATCTTTGGCTTAAAAGAAACTAGTGCGCAGTACAATGTGCACTTGCACACCCATGCTACACAATATGGCACATGTGGAGATTTCAAATGGATCGTTGACGTTGGCATGACAGAAGTAGATATGCAATTGTGGCCTAATGGTTCGATCCCAGCATCAAGCGCGTAATTCAATTTGATTGTTTTAAGTGCGAGCTATTTGGCAAGACAGCAGCAGCACCCAGCAGCCACAGTCGGGAAAGTCTCGGAGGGTTTGCAAATAATGCTTCACATGAAAACTGTATCAATGTTAAATGGCACACCAATTGCTTTATAAATATGTTGTGATGGGGACCTATAGGAAGTGTAGGCAACCTTTAAAAATGAAAGCTCACTGAATTGAATAAAAACTGGCACTGCATGCACTCGACGAACCTATCTGCTAGCCGTTCCTGTTCAATCCAGCCATAGTCAGGCATTTCTGGAGGGAGGGCACAGTTTCTCGGGAAGCGTGACTACGTCGTTAAATGTTTTTCCTCAAAGCATACAGAGTACCTGTGCTACATTTAAAGAACAGGACAGACTACGTTTATCATTGCCCCCGACCAAATGAAGAGCATGTTCACTAAATAACTGCAAATCAAACTGCCTAAATATTTCAGGATTTGACTTCAGTAACATGATAATAGATAAAGAGATAAGGCATGTGTGCCTTCCAAAAAGTAACAATGTACAACTCATGTGATGCTGAACTCTGAGGCAAAATATGTGATTGGTACAAGCTTAATAATAATAATATTTTGGGTTTTACGTGCCAAAACCACTTTCTGATTATGAGGCACGCCGTAGTGGAGGACTCCGGAAATTTTGACCACCTGGGGTTCTTTAACGTGCACCTAAATCTAAGCACACGGGTGTTTTCGCATTTCGCCCCCATCGAAATGCGGCCGCCGTGGCCGGGATTCGATCCCGCGACCTCGTGCTCAGCAGCCCAACACCATAGCCACTGAGCAACCACGGCGGGTCTGGTTTGGTACAAGCTTGACGTCCGATCTTTTACAATCGACAAGACAGGAGAACTTTGATAGAGGACCATGACATCCGGACGTCACTCCTGGATCTACACCAGGTTCAAGCCGCATTTTATCAACTGCTAAGATCTTTTTGAGTGTCCTACAATACGAATCATGTACTAAGCACACCGACCACAGAACACTCATGCAAACTATACATGAAGTGCTGGCATGCATCAACAGCCAAGCAGATGGAGTTTTTCACTTGGCACTCCGCAACGCACCTCGCTCATCTGGTCATGGTTCAGACCAGCTGCATTTTTCATGAGGTGATAGGCCTCGCAGATGAGCTGCATGTCACCATATTCAATGCCGTTGTGGACCATCTTGACAAAGTGGCCCGAGCCACCGTCGCCAACCTGCACAAAATGAGTCGCACCTTGAACTTGAAAGGTGGATGCAACCAATATAAGGATGTGCTAAGGACAATAGGACAAAATTATGTGCACACTTGTCTGCAAGAGAACGCACTCACTATGAGGGATGACCATAGCTTCAAGTAAAGGTCTACCATGGCCACAACCATGCTCAAACCTTAAAGAAACTTAACACAAATGTCACCACAAAGCTAGAGCTTTGAAAGACATTTTGTTTTTACAAGTTAAAGCAGTGAAACAAGGATGTGAGAAATTAGAAAAAAAGCTTTTCCTGTACAGTTTATTTGCACGATCTTAATCCAGAAATGCATACCAAGTCTCTTAGTGAAGCAATTTTTTTTTTTTTTTTTATGTGCACAATTGTAATTTTCACGGCAGCTTCAAGTTTAAGCAAGGCGAATTTTCAAAGTGGCAAAGAAAGCACTGCCATGAAGCAGCACTTGAAGGCAAAACTCGAGCATAAGCCATCCCTCTTCTTTATTTCAATTTTGTAAATTTTTGGTGTGCCGTGCATGCAACGTCAACATACCTGGGTTACATGCACAGCGATGAATGAACCATCTTCACTACTTCCATTAAAAGAAAAGTATTCACACTGAATTCCAAGCAACTGGTCTAAAAAGGGATGCTAAAGAGAAACTCTAAATTAGCTTTGATTGATAAAGTATTTTTCAAAACTATTTTTGTTAATTTCGCAGTACAACATTCATTACTAAACCAGAGAACAAAGGTAAAACTAGGCCATGTTTTTTTTTTTTTTTTAATTTCTCGTCATAACCACAGTCCTGGTATCTGTGCGATGTCATCGAATTCAATGTATTTTCTCATTTTTGGCCTGTTGTGGCACAGTAAACCTTAGACTTTGCTTAGTTCAGTCTTTGGGTCCTTTAGAATGCAATGCAGTCCATCTGTACCTATAGCAAAATTAACTAAGTCTGAGCAGACCATGAATATATCTACGACATCACAGCAAGCTAGTGCGGAAACTTCAAAGCGGGTGGGCCAGCCATTTTCTGGAGGTGGGGGGGGGGGGGGGGTATTGTAGAAGCATAATTTAATACAGCTATTTATTCTTTCTTTGAGGGGTAAATCGCAATTACTAACCCAGTCGCAGCATGGCTCTCCATCTGCCTTTGCAGAAATGCTCTGGAAGATTTCCTTGATGTGGGGCCTGAAAGAAATGCAAAGTAGCAGTTATCAAAACAACAGTCCGGAAGCCAGAGTCCAAAACTTGCAGTAGAATTCGCCAGTGTTAAAGGATGTAACGATCAAGCGTTTAGCGTGAAATTGGACTGACTGTTGTGCGCACAGCCTAACAATGTCACTTCTCCAGCTACAAGCTTTTGAACTAAACCAGCATTTCAGCTTCAAAATGCTCACCAATTATAGAGTGTTTCAGACATCCTTTTAAAAAGTTCGCAACATTGAATGATAGCAAGTTTTCCCATTCTGTTTGTGTAGATAAGTAGCTAATTGAAGTTTGCTTGTTGGTACTCTTTTTAGAGTAACAATGAAAACAGACAATCTTGAAAGGTGGAAGAAAGGCTGCTAGGAGATCTTTTCATTTTACACAAGAGTAGAAGAAAACAGCTTACATTCTACCATGACTGTGGAGCTGGGGAAACACTGCACTTCTGTTACTGAACAATGTGTATATCCATTTAATTATGAATCTTACCTTGACAACATTACATAAGGGCATGATATTAGTCATCATTTTTAAAACAAGAAGGTGTGTCGCTCATTAGGGGAAACCATTCCGACTTTAGCAGCTGGATTCTTGCAAGGCCACAATAGCATTAAAGGGCCCCTGAAACGGTTCAGACAAATTTTGTAGACACGTAAGGTACAACTAAAGTTAATCATCTGCATCGCAATTTGTATGAAGCGTCTCATACTAAGAGAGCTACGCACGATTACAAGTTACGCTCCTCCATAGCCATGCACTTTCTCAACTCATTCGCCAAGTGATCGGGCATCACTCCGCCTTCACTGGCTCTGTGTGAAGATGGCACATCGTGTCGTCGACTTCCAGTCGTCCAGGAGCGCGCGCGCGAAGCCTCTCCAAACTCTCCGCCAGCTGCTTGGCAGTCGACCCCAAGCAGTGTGTGTCACGAGCATTCTGTCACAGCAACGAACGTGCCTAGTATGTATTCTGGTATTCTGGCTGGGCGTAAATTCAAGCTGATGAAGGGACTTTAATGTAGACGTACATGAGCAGCCTGATCGGTCTGCACGGCCCAGCCACCTCGTGGTGCAGAAGTTAACCAGCCAAAGAGCTAATATTGCTTTAACCATGTGCAAAACATTTTAAGCATTTACAAAGACAACATGTTAATGATTATGCTCCTGCAAAAAATTTACCTGTTGCTGCCACCTGGTGCAGCCACCAGGTGGCTGCACCATGCAGACTATTTATGTTTGTGCTTCTACTCATCCCATGAAACGGCATGGTCAAACAGCCAGGCCCAGTCACCTTGCGCTTGCATTCACCCAAATACCGGACTTGTGAAACGCTATTGTGGCAGTAATCCTCCGGTGTAAAGTGGCGGCCACAAACGCATAAATCTTGGCGCCGATCAGATACTGATAGTCCAATGCGCTGCAGCCACTCTACTCGTCTGCTGCCTTGCGGAGGGACACTATCTCGCAGCTTCACAAATTGCCAGTCGCTCCGTTTGCAGCCCACAAAGCAAAAAGGCGAATCATGGTGCTCGCGAAAAGACAGGCCGACATTGACAGCGGAGCTTTCGTCAACACGGAGCATGTTGTAACATAAGCAGACACTCGCTGTGTGCCGGAAGTACTGAAGTGTGGCGACAAATTGTTATTGTGCATTCTCTTTCCATTACTTTCTTTTTATAGAAACAAATTAACATTCCAACTATTTCGAACAACATTTCTTCACCATAAAGTTGGAAAAATTATCAATGACAGGCCCTGGGCAGCCAATCGGACAGCTCGCCCTACTAGTGTCATTAGGGCAATTTACATCAAACAGTTGGGGGCGGCTGAAAATTCAGCCGGGCGGTGTGCTGCACTTGGCAGTGATGTACACAACTCAGACATTTAAAACCTTATAGTAAATCACACGCTTTACGCAGAACACTCAGATGCGTGAATTAATGATCAGAAGGACATACTCTAACGACTCAGTACGTTTGTACAAAATCGTCAAAATCGTTTGAGGGTCCCTTTATTGTGAATTGTTGGTGCAAGAAAAAATTCACCGATGATTATGATCCTCCCGAATGCAAAATTTTAGCGCAGCTCTAGATCTGTTTTCATTTTGCAATATGCTGGCTGGCACGGACAATTGGTCTCGTGTGTCATGCTGCTAATAGAGCGAAGTGTGGCACCACTGCCTCGCTAATCTGTAAATCACGAGAGTCAGTGCGTGGGTGGCGCTTGGGCACGATTCACAAAAACCGGCGCCGACAAACCTCCCAAACGCCCCTCACTACTCTGGCGCCATCTCGTAGCCACCGTCTCCAAACTATGCTTTTCTTCTCATGCTATCACCCTACCCTCCTCCGCTTTTCTGCCCCATGGTTCCAGAGCAACCTCCTCGTGCCATTTTTCTCTTGGCACTTTTCATCCCCTGCTGAGCGCCACATTCGCTCTAATCTTTCGTTGTGCTCATTCGCTTGGTCATGCCGACGCTCACCACAGGAACGGGTGCCAAAAGCTGCGCTCTAAAAGAGGACCAAGATAGACTGGCGAGTGTTATCACAATGAAGCACCTCGGATGTGAGAGAAAATACAGTTAGAGCTTCAGATAAGCTTTGACCATCTAGGGTTCTTTAATGTGCATTCAAAGCACTGTCTCCATTGGAATACAGACCCCTTAGTCAGAAAAAAGTCAGTATTATCATTAACAGCTCACTGTGTCCAAGGTGATGTGACACCCATTTAATATGAAGGGCAGTAAAGTTGTATCATTACTATTATAAGTGGCTTTGCTATAGTGATCCAAACAAAAACTGATTGTGGGGAAACGGAGACCGGTCAATAGTGGGCAGACAAAGGCACCTCGGCCTGAAGCCAACATTTCGACAATAGGACTCGTCTGATAAAGCCAAGTCCCTTTATCAAAATGTCGCCTCCAGGCTGAAGCCCTCCTCATTAAGCCACTGTTGATTATTTCATCATACTAAAGTGAAACTGACAAGTATCTCAGCTAAGAAAAAGACTGGACCCACCAGGCCTCAGGGTTGCCACCAGGCATGAGCGATGGGCCTTGTCGTGCACCTTCCTCACCACCGCTCACTCCAGAGCCCACGAATAAAATGCCCTTGCTTTTGAGGGCCTCACACCGGCGCTCGCTGTCCTGGTACTCCGAGTTGCCACCATCAATGATGATGTCGCCTTTGTCCAGCAGAGGAACCAGCTTGTTGATGAAGCCGTCGACTGCCTCTCCAGCTGCCCAGAAGGGAAAATTGCATAAGTCATCATTAACACTCCATCGCTCAAACACAATTTGTAAGGAAGTGCAAGAGGGAACGCAAAACCTTTTCTTGACACTGAGGATGTTAATATTGAGTACTTTCATGTGCCACCAGCTGTCGCGAAAAATTTCACTAGAGCCTCTTCTTGCTCGGCTCTGTTGCTATATGCTCGACGCCAACAATACTTGGTAGCATCTTGGTGCTGCTCCAAGAAATCGTGCTATGATCTCTAGCACTGGCTTGTGCCACTTTCATCCACAGCTGCTCCTGAATCCCGTTAGATATGCTTATCTCCCAAGCTTTAGCATATGCAGTCTGCTTGCCTGCGTTCTGATGCACAATCAGCTGGAGCATCAGCTTCCGGAGCTAAAGTGCCAAAAATTAAAGCCAGGCAAACTACATTCTTTCAGTCAACTGTTTATCGCTTACTTATTACAATGCTTACTGCTGCCACGACAGCATGATAATGATGTTGAAACTGATGGCTTGATGTCTTGTCTGGCTAGGTAGTAAGTTCATGTTAGAAACATGGCAGAGGCAAGTGCAGGGTTGGCAAACAAAGGCTGCAGTGTGAAAACCAGATTGTCAGAACATTTAACCACACCCTTTTGTGTTCAATGTCCTGTTTCTTTTGACCCTTTCTTCATTGCAAGAAGCAAGCTAAATTTCACTGTTTTGATGGCCTACCTCTTCAGTCCAAAACATGTTAACACAGTCTGAAAAGTACATATATGTATATACATATAATACATATCTGCATTGCCAGGTGTTCTTTCTTTTAGCTGCACCAAATTTCAGGAAGTTGCCTGCGGCAGATAGCAGAACTTTAACCCTTGAGCTAAATTACTTTATGAGGTAGTCATTACTTTTACGAGCAACCAAATACGTAACTGAATAATGAACCTGTGTTCCTCGCATGGCTCTCATCTCCTGTAGTGCGGCTTCCCCGCGTAGCTAGGTAACGCCGGCGGTCGGCGTAGTTGCAGAATAGTACGAGAGATGGCGCGAGTGTTGCGCTGCTAACGCCATCTAACGGTAGGGTTACTCGGGCGCAAAAGGGAGTAGCCTCTTTCTTTTTGGCTCGGGAACGGCTAGGTGCGCGGACGCTTCGCGCGCGCGCCAGCATGCTTCGCGGGACCGTCCTGTGAAATGCTTCGGAGCGGGGCACCGGGATGGACAAGCACGATCGTTCTAACGCGTCACCATTTGTTTGCGTGACTGTACACGCGAACGGTTAAGCGTTATCCGGCATCGGAGTGAGCATATTCGCGCGATATCCTGTCGCGGTGAGTCGGACTTCCTCGATTAGTCAGCGCCCATCGGCATGTTTCTATGAGTTGTGATTTGGCTAGCCGGCCTTACCGTATAAACGGCGTAATTAATGCCCTTTTGTTTGTTACCACTGCTGTGTTGTCGTTCCTTCGTCCAGAAAGCGCGAATGAGATCCTACAAAGTCATCATCATCAGGTTGGTTTATGTACACTGCAGGACGAAGGCCTCTCTCTGCGATCTCCCATTACCCCTGTCCTATTACACTATTTAAAAGTGTAATTACTTTACACACATATTTCAATCTACTAATTCTTATCGCTGATTACGCAAGGCGTATCCACTCGGAACGCCAGTTCCGAGATATGAATTTTCAAAGTGTCCGAAGAAATGCATTGCCGTTCCAGTCACTTTTGAGCTCCAATGTATGAAACTGCATTTTCTTTAAAAAATTAGGTGGGACAGGAGCTCATTTTTACCGCAACTTTGACGGCGCTCATGTCGAAACCGGTGCCGTTCTTAGAATTCGTTTCAAGTCTATGTGCCTTGCAAACTCAAGGCCACAGCTCGTAGATTGAAATATGTGCCGTAAGGTAACCACTAAATATTATTTGCACATGACTACAATTTTCTTTTATGCTGGCCTCATGCTTGAATACTAATATACTCTGAAGCACCATGATGCTGTGCAAGCCCAGCAAGAAAAAAAGATACTACCTCACAACCTCTGCTTCAATTTGAACACTAACGCCAAGCATAATTTACAGTCTGCACGAACTTTGCAGTTTAAACACGCTTGTGATCAAATGTTGCCAAAAACTAAGCGAGGTTTAAGAGTATGCGTGCTAAGGGAATACATTTTTTATGGTACATTCAGCACAACGATATTCCGCTGTAAACCTGAAGTACATAATATAGCATGTACGAATTACAAGCCAATACAGGGTCATATTTGCTGTTTATTGTTACAAGCAAGCCTGCTTCAGAAGGACTTGAGTTAGGCCTAGTTGGTAGGGGTGTGCGAATAGCTATTTTTGAGAACGAATCCAATACGTTGCGAGTAGTGCCAAAAGCAAATATTCGAATATTTTTCGAATAATAAATTGTCGTTATCACAATTAATATAATATGATGTTCACAACCCAGTATTCTCAAAGTTGGCAAGTTTCTGTCATTACATAGTTATGAAGCGTTGTTTATTAAAAGCACGAATGGGGCATTAGGAACAAACATGTAGTTTCTTCGCATGCACAAAGCTCTTCAGAGAGTGCGAATGACTGCTGCACAGCCTGCGAAGTATGGCTGCCTAAGTGACGTAGCCTGCCCCACTATGCAAGCTTTCATGACTTGTGTCTATACTATGCCCTTGGGAGTGAAAATTTACTTCACTCTTGCTCCACTTTTCTTTAGGTTTATTTGGGCGCAGTTGACGTTTTGAAACATTCGAAAAACATTCGCATTTACGAATTGCAACTATTCGATTTGAAGACCGAATCGAAAAGGACGCTATTCGACTAACTATTCGAAAGTTTCGAATATTCTCGCACCTCTACTAGTTGGTGTTTACTGCACGTCATGGTGACCACTAACAAAGGACAAAGACAAAGAAAAACGCAAAACGACAACACAGGCGTTATCACCGTGTCACCGTTTTATATTTCTTTCTGTCTTCTTTTATTAGCGGTCAACTGGACATGCAGTGAGCAGGCATGCATCTCCTCGAATTCGTCATTTCACACATAGGGCAGATCATCCACAACTGAAACTCGCTGCCTAGGCATCACAAAATGTAGCCCGACCTTTGACAAGCAGAACAATTCGGCGTGGAGTCTTGAGCTTGGAGACAAATTCGTCGAGGGAGTGGGCGCCGATAACCTTGGTCCCCTTTGCCTCTTTCTTGAGAAACTCGTCCACTTTCTCGACTGTTCTGTTGAAGGCACATACCTAGGGGAGAAAAAAGAATTCGGCAGACACACTTAAGATTGCCTATGTGTGGGAATGCGAAAGCATTATAGTCCTTTTGGTGAAATGCTTTTCTTCTGCGCGTTCCTTATCTGCGCAAGTTCTCGCCTGCGTTTTACCAGTGCCTCGGCAAGGCCAAATGAAAACTCTCTAAGCGTCTCAATCCACTCGCTTGCCCGTAAGGAGCTCATAATTCGAACGACTGCTCAGCGGCGTTCAACTGGATATTAATGCTTTCTATTTTATACACTCAACTTACACACTCATGACGTGGCACCACCTCCTACACATTGGCTGCGCCGTCACGTGCCTAACCACGCACGCACTAGACCACATCTTCAGCAAGCCAGACGGCCGCGATGTGACGTGCACAGTGACGTATGCACTAGCCACACCTTTATTCACCCAGAACCGTGGAGTGGCCGTAGGGATGAGGAAGCGTGCTCGTCTCACACCCCATAGGGGCTGGGCTTGATTCCCATCGAGACCGAAATTTACGTAATATTATTTTCGAAGGAATTAATTTACAGGAACCTCTGAGAAATTTGACGTCAACTTGACTACAATGACGAATTTTCGCGTAATGGGGCATATAATGCTTTCGCATTAAAATGTAATGTCAAAGCATTATGGACAGACAAAACTATCAGATGCAACAAGAAGCGATGAGTACCTTTGTGCCTTTAAGCGTTTCTTACAGTTTTGAATCTCGAATACACGCAGATCTGAACTCGCTGCAAAGGTTACCAAGAATAGTCCACCATCACACCCAACCATGCAATCTTGTACTTCAAACACTAGAAGGTAGGTTGAAGGTTGGTTGGTTGAAGGTTTATTTCCGCAACTGGTGTTGCGAGGACAGCCAGGGAAAAAGCTGTATAGACAGCTTGAGAGACTCATTTGCTGTGAAGAAGCTGCAAGTAGCTGTGACCCCATGGATGTAGCGGTCAGATCTTCAGGCAACAATTCAAAACGTCACTGGTAAGTCGCGAAAAATATATCAATGGCAATGACATCTGCACCAAGTGATTTAGGTCCATGCTTGAGAAGGTAACATTAATATATTAATGTTGCAATATGACAACACCAAAGAGAAGAGAGAATGGTGGAATTAACAGGAATATAAAGGTTCAAGTTATTGTGTTTTGTCTACTATGAGAAGTGTACAACAGGGCCGAAAAAGCTCTTAGTTGTTTTGCTTTGCTAACTATACATAAGAAGTTCGTGTGGTAGCACATACACATGTGTCACTATAAGTTGAATAATCACCGAGGTTACCCATGTTACCACACTGAAGTATAAAGCAAAAAATTGTTACGGTTTATTTATTTTTACATACAGTATGTTGATGTCATATGATATACGATGTATGAGTTTGATGTCACCACCATCATGAAAATACTAACTTCTTTACATCCGGTATCTTTATAAGCATATATTCATTACATGCAGATATCGGTGAACACATCTTAAATTTGCTTCCTTATATCCAATAAGTCGTTATATCGACATTTGACTGTAAAGTCAATGGCATTTACTTTGCCTCTTTTACATGTGAGCACTTAATGCAGCAACCTCAACTGTCTTTGATGCTGTTTAGGTGCATGACTGGAGAGAAGACTGGCTAGATACAAGAGACCAAATACAAAACAAAGAAAGACTTCTGAATGCTCACCACAAAGCCATGGTCATTCATGTTCAGGATCAGGTTCTGTCCCATGACCGCCAGGCCAATGAGGCCTATGTCTGCCCTGCACAAAGAAAAGACAGGCACACATTAATTATTTCAGAATGTTCAGTAAAACGGCACCTTTCTTGCATTCCTTTAATGTTGAAGTCTAAGACCTCTTATGCAAAAAGTATGCGGAATATCTGGAGACTTGGAGACAAAATATAATAGAAGCAAGAGGTGTCCGAGTCTGGTGCCAATGTTTTGACAAGCGGATTTTTGCAGCAATGTTGGTGCCATTATTAGTAGGAAAGTACAATGGACTAATCCAAGGTTAGGCAGCATTTTAGGGTGGTAGACTAATAACCATATGCTTTTAGCGCAATGAAATGCATTGCAAGCATCAACACAGGTGGACTGCAAGCAGGCGCTAGATTTTATTTGCTAGTGGAAATCAAGGGTGCTCCAATAATGGTGTGGCACGCTTAAAAATTTACACACACTGCTCCAGCAATTGTGTGCGTATTTATTTCAGATAATTCAGACTGCAAGTACTAATTAGACCAAACTGATTAGTCAGCAATTTCACTAACAGCAATAATTGCAACTTTTGTCGTGGTATGATCATTGACGTATCGACCAGTCATGTGTACATTCAATGCACAAGTACAAACAATGTGTAAATAGCCCAATTGATAAGAGAAATTGTTTTGGAGCAGTTTCTCCAAGCATAACAGCTTGCAAAATCCGCATTATTAGTGCGAACCCAAAGTGCAACGAGAACACTTATAAAACCACTAAGCATAGGATAAATATTCCATGACAGTGGCAGCCACTAAAGTGGATAAAGTGCCCAGTCTAGGAAGGTCTGATAGGTCCAGGAAGGCATATCTGGAGAGGACATAGGGAGCTCTTTAGTTAAAATCAAGGACACCTACCAGCATAAGATACTCGACTACATGCTACTCTGCACGGGAGGAGAGACGAAGGAGGGCGAATCAAAACGGGAAAAAAAAGAACACAGCACAACCATATCTTAATTTCACTTTTGGCATCTCCAGCAATGAAGACTGGCATCTCGATTTCACTGCTAGCTTTTCGAATTATAGCTAGCGTTTTGAAATAAAACCAATGAACAAAAAACCGAGGGCTCGATGGTGCGTCAACGAGACTGCCAGAGAACTAATATGTGCATGTATCAAAGGGCTGACATCACGAACAGACGTCGGCTCACACCGAATGTGAATCACGTCAGGTGTACTCTAGCTTCCCGCCCCCATCATCTGAAATGCATGCTTGAGAACACTTAAGGGAAATACTACATCGAGCTACATTGAAAGAACAGGCATCTGTAATAACGAATCCATCATTCGTAACGAGAACGGAGCTTCTGCAAGCAAGAAAATGACGAAAACAGAAAATCGGAGTGGCGCCGTCTGTGGCGCACTATGGTACCTCTCACGTGACGTCAGCACTACCCAATTCACAAGTAGCGGAAAAGAGAGAGGACACGTAGAGTTTTCGTTAGCTCCTCAGTTCTCGCGCGGGCGGTTCAAATAGAGGAGCAGCAGCAATTCTCCGGTGACAATTTTCTACGCAACTTTGTTGACGCACAGGAAGCGATGGTAGACTTCTAGACGAATAGCCCATCGATCTAGCTCGACCTATCTTCCTTTGAGTCCCTTTAACCTGAAAACGGCACTTGCGACGTTAAATGTGATGCGAGACGGCTGCAGCCGAAGCACAGAGTATAGGAAGGCACTGTATATATTGCATACACGCGATCAAAGGTATAAGTGGGCGCTAGGCGATGGCGTACTCGGGCGGCTCGCCTACTTTCTCATCCACTGGTTGAGCTTCATCGCCGCGGAGGCAGGCGCGGCACGGGCAGCCGGTGATCGGCTGCAGCCCCTGCAGCGGTCGCGGCGACAGCGACAGCGACCGGTCCACCATCGCGGTGGACTTCCTCGTCCTCGCCGCTTCGGCCGCGGCCGGCTGCAGAAACCCCGCCGACTCCTCGGCTTGAGCACGGTGATGATGATCCCGGACAATGGCACATGCCCACAACACGGAGGCGGCGATCGTCCAAGATGCGGGCGGCCGGAAAACGAATTGGCAGTTTCGCCCACAGTCAAAGCATTGAACGCGGTATAGCAACGTTTCGCGCCGCGCTACCGCTCTTCACGCGGGGTTCTGACTATAGGAAGGCGACACAGCCTCGCGAGGCAAACGTGGTCGCCTCATGAGGAGTGCTCAGCGATTGAAACGTTATACTCGGACCCCCATGGCGACCGGTGCATTTCCCGCTACCGGTAGATGCTGGTTGGCCGCTGCGGTGCCAAGTTCAGTACCAATGTATCACAAAGGCCTCCGCTTTCGTAGTATATAACAATGCACCAGCTTCAGTGCCCCCAGCGCCCACCGGGGGCTGATGAAGCACAGGCGGCCACGCGCTGAGCACTGTATACATTCCCAGTGCGTGCACTCTTAAGCAAAATCACACCCTTTTGCCCCACAAGAATAATCGTCATCTGTGTTTTCCGCATTTCCTTTATTTAACGCGGCGGGCCCGGTACTTCCAAGTCGCGAACGGCATGCCCGTTATCAGCATGACAGAGCATTCTCGACAGGAAAGTAGCGGGCGCAGCGTTTTCAAGGAAAGAAATGCAAGCAAGACAGATGACGATTATTGTCGTGCGGCAAATATACACCCCAAAGGATGTACATGTACATTTGTTTAAGAGTGCGCACTAAAAAAAAAATTAAAATTAAATTGCGGGGTTTTACGTGCCAAAACCACTTCCTGATTATGAGGCACGCCGTAGAGGAGGACTCCGGAAATTTCGACCACCTGGGGTTCTTTAACGTGCACCTAAATCCAAGTACACGGGTGTTCTCGCATTTCGCCCCCATCGAAGCACTAAAAAAAGTGTACACCCTTTGGGGTGTATATCTGCCACACAACAATAATCGCCATCTGCCTTGCTTGCGTTTCCTTTCTTGGAAACGCCGCGCCCGCTACCTTCCTGTCGAGAATGCTATGTAATGCTGATAAAGCGCATGCCGTTCGTTACTGGAAAGCACCCGGCTCGCAGCGTTAAAGAAAGGTAATGTGGACGAGACGGATGACGTTTATTGTTGTGTGGCAAAGATACGACTCAAACTTTTCTTAGAGTGTGTAGCGCTTATGCAAGGTTTGTGTCTGAATTTCTCCCCCGTTGTTGTGCGCTGAAAGTTATTCATCATGAACGAATTAGCCCGGCAGCCTATTCTTGTGAACCCCCCACGTGAGGTCAGCATTCGTCTGAAGCCCAAGGTTCAGGTTACACGGAATACTCGGTATCCGAAACGAGGTCGCGCCCGCTCGAATAAGCGTCGGTTCTCCCGCTATTCTCTCACACGGATGCGCATTTAGCTTTACACGCGGGACAAAAAGTTCAAGTATTTACCACCGAAGAGAAGCGACGAAATGACGAGAAAGACAAAAGATGTCCTTGGCCACGTTGCCACGACTCAACGCAAACATAACGACAGCTAGTTCGCGGCCATTAGGAAAGCAGCGCCTAGAAAGCAAGCCGAGACGAAACCGTCGCGCTTGAAACTTGCGGTGATGAATGACGCGCTGCTTCGCCGGTGCCCGAACGGTCCTTTTCTTTCCTGCAACGATGCCAAGGGTGTACAAGTTACACCCTTCGGACACCCTTTCCCCGCTAAAGGGGTCAAACCGGTGCAAAATCGGCGAAGGCGAAAGATTCCCCCCTCTCTCGCCAGAACGCGAAGAAGCTTCTCGGGTCCTCGAGCTAAATAAGCTGATCCCAACTCTCATCTACTGCGCATCTACCAACCACCCTTAAGGAAGCTGCTGAATTCACGCTCAAAAATATAATAAAGTCAACAAGGCGTGCGTGCGCGCCAACTCATTCGTGACGAGCGCGCTTGAGAAAGCCGGTATACGGTGCCATTAGGAGCCGCTTAAGAGGGAGTTCAGAAAAGCTAAAACACGCGTATACGACAACGACCGGAGAGAGATAGCTGGAACAGCGGCCGAAGCGAGAGAAAACGACCGAGCGAATCAACCGACCTGCACGGCGTTCCTTTCTCCCCGGCCCTCGACAGTCTCTCTCGACACCCTTTAAGCGAGACTTCTCGACAGGGAGGAGCGGCGCGCGCACCCCCGCAAGCAGTCCTCCTCGCGTGCCCGAGATGGAGGCCAGAGATGCGACGGAGCGAGCACGCAGCTCGTCAGTCTGTACACGTCTATTGTGCAGTCGCAGCATGCGCTGTGGGCCAGCCGACCGACCGACCAACCGACCATGCAACGCTCGAACAGAAACAGCGCAACCGCGCTCAGACGTGCTATAGCGGCTTTGCAAATGCAGTACTTGGCCCCGGAAAGAAAACATTGGCTCAGAAAAAAAAAAAAAATTGAATAAATACTACGTGTCATTCGCAGCATACGTGAATACCGCGAACGTATTGCTTCTTAAGCGCGAGATAAAAGCGCGAGGCGATAGCACGCGAAATATAAGCCGTCAACACGTTCAGCTGCGCGCTCGATCGCTCTAAAAATGTTGCGTGCAGTGCGGCAAAAGCCTTAGTCTCGTAAACTGGTGCACTGCCTACCCGTTTTCCGCCATTCGTTGCAGAATAGGAATAATACGGTAATGCTCAATACGTCAGCGAGAGAACAAGAATTCGTGAAGCGCCGTCAGCCTCTAGGATCCGCGCAAGGGCACGTTTAGATACGCGAATTAAACACAGAGGATACGGATTATGAAAAGGAAGCCTACAGAAAAAAAAGAAAAAACAGGTCGGATAAGCACATACGGCAGGTATTGCGTAACAAGTCATGGCCGGCAGCTTACCACTATCCTCACAAAGCACATTGTATATAACATATGGGGCCAGAAACACTGAGGTCAACAAAGAAGCTTAAGAAAAAGACCACGATGATATCAATGGAACGAAAAATGACAGGCGTAACTTCCAGAGACGGGAAGAGAGCAGTGTGGATCAGAGAGCAAACGGGGGTTGCCGATATTCTATAGTTGACATTAAGAGGGAAAAATGGAGCTGAGCAGGCCATGTAATGCTTATAACCGACGGTCTATTGGAGTAATGAAATGGGTTCCAATGGAAGGAAAGCACAGTCGAAGACGGCAGAGAATTGAGTGGCGTGATGAAATTAGGAGAGAAAGACAGGAGAATGATAAAAGGCATGGGGGTTAGCCAAGACTGAGGCCGCGTCGGCTACACTGCACTAAGCGGAAGGGGAAACTGGAAACAGAATCAGCTGGCGCAAAAGGGGGAATTGGAGATCGCCGCGAGAGGCCTTCGTCTTGAAGTGGATATAATTAGGATGATAATGAATGCGCGTATTGGTGACATCACTAAGCTGCAAGCCAGCGCGAAACCGCTGACCGAATCTGTAGGGAACGGGTGATGAGAGTAGCCGGAACAGCCCAACAGACAGTTTTGCATCGACCGCTATATGTTATGTGCGACTGAGTGTGCAGTCTCGCAGGCAGACTATTTAAAATGTTTAGAAGAACGAGCTTAGATATAGCATTTGTCTGTCTAACTTGCATTACAACCAAGAGAACGGATTGATGGCTGATTGACGTCTGCAGGCGACGAATCTTTCGAATAGACGATGCCAGCAATTCTTAATTGTTTGTTGCAGACGACGATGAAAATCACATCAAAGGCATCGAGCAACCCGGCGTTCGAACGCAGGCTACGGACGAACTGTCCAACCTACCGCGTCTGCGTTAAAAGGAACGTAAATAGAGACATTCTCAAGACAGATCTTCAAAAATTGGCCCTTTCCAGTTTCTCAAAAAACAGACGCATTCGGTGAGTCACTCGCCGTCGTCTGCTTTCTGCGCTGTATACAGACGACGGCTCGAAACAAGCTCCCGTGGCCGCAAAAGACGGCGATCGAGTCGAGCGACACTGTATTCCATTAAGTGCTACTGCGGATCAGATCGGCAGGCGCAGTGCGTAAATACATTGCAATGCTGCATGAAAAACGGCCGCTAGCACGTGCGCCCACACAACACGCGCGCAGAGAGAGAGAGAGAGAGAGAGAGAACGCACGATACGTAACGGCGATTACGGGCGCGCACCGCTAATCGCGCACCGCCCGTCTGCGCCCCAAAAGGCCGCACGTACGCACGCACCGCGAACGCGCCAGCGGTTACGCCAGACGACCGACGGCCAAGCCAAGCCAAGCAAGGCAAGGGCCGCGTAGCGTGCGTCGAACTCTGCGCAAAAACCTTGCCGTTGCTTGAGCAGCGGCGTGTCTGCGGCCTTGTGCCAGAAAGGAAAACGGGCGTCCCTCAATTATAGCCGAGGGCCGTTAACAGGCGTTTTTCAGCTTCGCGCTATCAAAGACTGAGCTCTTTCCGATTTTCTTGGTTTTTATCTTTTTCTGCACATACGTCTTATTGGCATGCGCGTGCCCGGATATAACTACAGAGACGCCCGTAATCGAAGGCGCGCTGGGCATTGCACGAAGCAGATATCCCCTGCGCGACGCCCTCTATATTAAGAGCGAAGTCGACCTTCGAGGTATGCTAAGAGGAAACGCGTAGCACGCCTAGAGTTAGCGTGAATAATGGGCAAGGGCTTTCGGGCACGACTAGAGATATTGCAAACGACAGCTTGCACGCATTTCATTCTCCGCAGCCAAGAGCACCCTGGAGCAACAACATCGCGCCCTGGGGTGCATGCCCATGTGGGCGAATGGCCGTGTGCGTGCGCTGTATATGTAACCAAAGAGGTCAAAAAAATTCCATTCCACTCTGAAGGTGGATGACCAGCGAAGCTGTAGCGCATCACACAGGGCTAGACAAGGGCACGTATTTATTTTCAACGTTTGGTAACGGCAGTGACGATAGCTTTGCGATTACTGCGATATACACTGATCGGTTCGGTTACAACCTTAGACGGAACCCTGGTCAAAGTTAAATCTATACACGACCGCTGTTGAGTAGTTGAGTGAATTGGATTGGTGTGGCACTTCAAACCAGACTCTTCTAGCGCAAACTGAGTGAACCATTTCTTGTCTGGCTTTGAAATGTCCACTTTGAAGTCTCCAACAATGATCACAGAGGTAGTGTCGTCGCGGCTAACCCATGCAAAAGTGCGTGGTCACTAAGTTCTCGGTGTCACACTTGGGTTTGCTTGGAGATATATACACAGTGTGTATCACCATTCCGCCTTTCATTTGTACGGCACAGACATCCCCACAGCCGGAGGCAATGTCCTCTTGCGAGTCAAGGGTGTACATGGTTGCACATACATCTTGTTCTTTGCGTATATGGCAATGCCTCCTGCTCGGGAGTCAATGTGCTGTTCACAAACGATTACACTATGCGCACGGACATTAAACAATGCATTTTGATTGATTTATGCAATTTATTATTTATTATTATGATTATTCGGGGCGGAGTCCTTGAAGCCTGCTTCACCTCCGCCGTGGGTCGGCCCGGCATTGCACTACCTCCGGGATCGGCCCACATTTTTGCTAAAGGGGAGTAGAGGTAGGCAGCGTTGCTGCAAAATTTGCGGCAGCTACCGTACTAGCCCGACTTAGACAAAAAGGGGGGCAAAAAGCAGTGGCGAGCAGGAGTGCGTTAAAACAAAAGGGCGCATATTTTCAACACTTCTGTACATAACGACGATTTTACAAGTACAGTTTACCGTAGGTTAAACGAAATATACGCAGCAGTCTTGGGGCGTTATGCGCCTTCTTATCGGAAAACGAAAAAAAAAAACAAAGAGGAGACTTTCCATACACTGAAACAAGTTGAAAAATCGCGTTTTGTTCCGATGTAGTAGACTGATAAGGCATGTGACCGGAAGCTTTATGGAGCCACACGCACGCTGCTATTATCGCGTATACGAAACCGACCACTCCAGTGGAACAGCGGGAATGCCCATCAGCTAACGGTACGTATACATATATACACAGACAGGGGAGGCTTCGCGTGTGACAAGGAGTTAGACGCAAGGAAAACGCCATGAAAACGAGACGAACAGGGACGCTTGCACGCGTAAGTTCAGCAGTGGTATAGAAACCTTTAAATAAAGGTGGCTGACTTCGGCTTTGGTTTGTTTGGATGTGCACGAAGACATGGCCTATAGTTTGCCGTATACGCAGTGTTTCCTACAAAAAAAAAATATATTGACGCGTGTACTTATCTTTATCGGGCGACCACGTTTCGCCGCCTAACAAATGTAATCGCACAGCGCGGGATGCGCCTGCATGTATCCGAAGTTTCTGGAAAGTTATCGATGCTTCTATCCGACTGTCTGTTGTCGCCGAACCCTGTGTTATCTGATTTCATCGCGTGACGCGAATGGTGTAGAACTTTGTGGAAGGCACGCGGGCGACGCGGGTCCGAACGATTAGTCTGGAACATTCGACGACTGCAGTATAAAAGCCGACGCGCTTGACCCGCTGATCAGATTTTCGACGATCGCCGAGCGTGTTCGCCACTATCGTTGTGCTATAAGTGTAGCCTGTTTTGTGGGCACAGGTTCGCCCAATAAAAGTTAGTTTTGTCATTCACAGTATTGATACTGTGTTATTGAACGTCACCACCACGTGACAATATCACTGAGGCAACTCCGGCGCTACATAATGTCTTTGGAAGCTGCAAGCATGGCGGTTCAGCCAGCACGGAACTGATGCAAACTGACTTCAAACGGCCTTGCGTACGTGTTCGCAAATATATCATGTTCTACAAAAAGAAATGTCCGTTAACCTAATAATTCGCGATGGTTACGGCTGTGCATAGAATAATTGTGCCTTGCTGTGTTTAGAAAGCTATGGGCACTTCGAAATTTAGAAAACGTATAAAAGCGTAATGAACAGCAGCACAAGGACGTCTGAAGCCACAATCTCGATGATTAGACAAATCCATGCAATATTCATCATCTCCATGGTAATTGTACAATCGCAGCGTCACAGTCCCCCTTAAGCACTTTTTGTAGGAAACTACGGCCCCACCAAATGATACACAGGTATAAAAGCAAGGACGTATGGATAAGAGAAGTTCGAAGCTTTCAACCAACAGATATAGTCTATACAGTGACGCCGGCTTGTGTTTACTTGCAGGATTACTCCGCAGTATGCGATAGAGATATGAAAACGAAAAACTTATAAAGCTTATATGGGTAGGGCTTTTGGCAGCTGCAACCACGTCGATATATTAAGCTCCACCATGCCTCGTTTCGAAACACTTCGTCAAAGACAGGACATTCCCCTTTTGGCACGACAAGCGAAACGCCAACTTTTTTGCTTCAACGCCAGGCGGAAATCGGCGATTAAAAAGGCTTACAGGGCGTTTATACGTGTACAAAGATTGACAAAAAAAAATGTTCTTAAAAAAATTCTACAGATCCCTGTACCACCAGCGTAGCAGAGAACAGCGGGTTGCCAGCGCCGAGCCAACAAACTTCGCTCCATGCAAATTGGTTTGTCAGCCAGGTTTTTTGGCCTCTGTGGGTACAAGCTACAACGACCTGCGCATAAAAGACACCGACACCAAGCCCGAAGCCGTTTTGCTCGTTCCGCATGAGTGGCAGTGAAGAGAAAGCCAGAAATACAAAACGAGAGTGCGATAACGGAGCCCGCCTTCGGCAGGTACAAACGAACAGGATATACGAGAGCCAGGCAACGTGTATTACACACAGCTCGGCGCAAAAGAAGCAAAACACGAAAGCGTCGAGCCGCTCCAATTTGAACGCGAAACCCAGCGCGGGCTGCGAGGCAAATAAAAGAAGGAAAAAAAGGAAAAAGAATAAGAAAAAGTAAATTGCCTGCGGTCAAATCCGCCCGCGGTGGAATGGGTTGCACGCCCATAGGGTGGGTGACGCGAAAAGTGAACGCTGTCGACGACGCGGATGAAAAAACTGCGCGTTAAGCTTTCAAGTCTTAAACGAAAACAGAAAAAACAAACAACTGACCCTTAAAGATAAGAGCAGGATCTCAGAACTACGAGTAACTTTCATTAGGGCGAGGCGTAAACAACGACAGCAAAATCGCACATACCCTCGGTGCCAGTTTTAAGCTCGTCTGAAGTAATCGAAGGCGGAACCAGCGTAGGCAGCAGAAGCGGGGTGGAAAGCTTATCAACGCATACAGGGATCGGAGAATAAGAGGGGGTCTTGCTCCACGTACTGGACTGTCGGCACGCCTCAAGGGAGGGACGGGGGGAATTACGAAGAAAATTAAGAACACGGACCATGAAGCCGTGCAGGGGAAGTTATTTGTCATGTTTGATTGAAGTGCAGAAGCAAGAAGGAAACGGTAAATGAAGGCGGACGAAAAGACTCGGAAAGAACTATAATATACCGCCGCAGGTGGGAGCTGAACCCATATCTTCCGAACTAGACGGGCGGTGCATATGGTGGAGGCCACTATTCCGTCCACTTTCTTGGCTATTAGGCGCACGCGTACAATATTAGCGCTGCGAGTGTTTCAATGTAGCAAAACTCAGCCCGAAGAAAGAAGGACGAAGTTCAGGCAATCCGTGGTACTAACCACGATTCCCATGCTTGAAGACACCAAACACAGGCACCAAATGCTCCTCTGTAGTTATTTTTATAGAGGAAGCTATGCTTTTAGTCTGTATCCCCGTTGTATAGAGGCTAAATTTAAACCAACGATACACACTACAACCAACTTTATACACTAACGCTATACTTTCAGCGTCTGCAACACAGGGTGCACACGGATATGCAGTTGCGCCTCGAGTCGATAAGGCAGGCATGTAGCAGGTATATGTTCCCCCCGAGACAGCTCGTAGATTATGTTGAAGATTATTCTCCAATATTTTCGAAATTGGATTAAGCAGCGATAACGGTAAAATGCTCCTCCCGAATACGAAGTGACACGCACGTGTAACTGCAAGGACGTGGTGTAATCATATTCCTGCCGTCAACTTGAGGGGGAAAAAAAGGAACGCTAATTCGATCTATGGACGGCTGTGTCTTCACAGACGGCGATAAGCAACCGTGAGACACGTTCAAGAATACCGCGAGTGGACATAAAAGATTCAGGACGCAAGACCGACGTGCCAACCCATAACACGGCCACGCTACACCTTCATCCGGGCGTGTTGAGGCCGAGAAAAGGCGGGTTTTATTAATTGCCGCATTTATTAATTACCGCATATTTTCCTAACCCTCAATATCCTCTCGTTTACAAAATAATCTGAAGGCAATCGCCCCTTTTTTCCTAACCCTCAATATCCTCTCATGCCAGATATCACGTTTGAAGCTGATGGAATTTGTAGTCTAATGGAATCTTTGAAGCTAACTTCATCGGCTGGTATTGACGAAATCAACGCGAGAGTGCTTAAATATACCAAAGGTGTCGCTAGCGTCATGTTGTCCATACATTTTTCAACCGTCACTCGTCTGGAGTGGTGCCGCAGGACTGGAAGACAGGCAAGACCATTCAGGTCCCCAAAAAAGCTTCTTCAACGCATGTCTTGACTACCCGCCAATTTACATTACCAGTGCTTGTGCCAAACTGATGGGGCTTGTCATCTTTTTCCCCATCGTGAGAGTTCTAACTTCTAAAAACTTTTTTCATCATAGTCAGCACAGATTTCTTAATTTATCTTGAAATACTCAACTTACTCTTCATACCATCAGTTCCCAATTAGACCTTCATATACCTGTAGACTCATTGTTTTTAAACTTCGATAAAGCTTTTGATAAGGTTCCCCACAATCGTCTTTTGTTGAAACTTTCAGTCATGAATCTCAATCTTCTAATTTATAATTGATTGCGCAGTTTTCTAACCGGCCGGCAAATAACTTTTCATCTGCTCTGTCTCCTGTGCTTTCTGGGGTTCCTCAAGCTTCTGTTCTTGGGCCCCTGCTCTTCTAAATCTACATTAATGATCTTCCTAATGATATAGCTTCTAACATACGCCTATTTGCGGACGACTGTCATTTACCGACCCATTAACAATAGCTCAGATATCCTTGTTCTACAGCGTGACTTACAAACAGTTGATAAATGGTGTAAAACATGGCTAATGTCTGTAAATAAAATTTCATTAAACTCTTTCCATCATCGGCATTCTTATGTAGCACCCTCATATTTCTTGGGTAACTCGGCAATATCATCTGTGATATCTTATAAATACCTAGGGCTTATTTTAACGCACGATCTTTCATGGTCATCTCACATCGTTAAAGTAACTAACGAAGCTAACCACAACTTAGGCTTTCTCCGACGAAATCTGAAATTTGCCCCCCCTTCGGTAAAAACCCTTGCCTACAAATCTGCGGTAAGGTTCAAACTTGAATACGCGTGCTCAGTTTGGGGCCTTCACCATACTAATCTTTCTAGCATGCTTGAATCTGTCCAAAAACGCGCAGCCCGATTTATCTTCCACGACTTTTGTTCATATACTATAGTGTCACAGCGCTAAAATCTAATGCGAATCTTTCCAGTCTAGAAACAGGACGTCAAGTGTCCAGGCTCATTCATTACCACAAATTTTATCATGCCCCGATCGATAATAACCGTCATATCGCCCGCTCACCGCCATTCATCCCGCACTATTCATTCAAAGTCAGTATACATGCGCGCACATCATCCCAACTGCATTCGTTTTTCCAACGTACAGCGAGAGACCGGAATGATCTGCCTGAAGGAGCGGTACACCACTCCAGTGCGACTGAGTTCAAGACTGTAATCGAACAGCTTCTTCGAAGCTGCCCACCTCTAATGGAAAACCCCTCTCCAGGGGCATATGAGGAATAAATAAATAAACAGACTGATGGGAAATTGACGCCCCGAAACTGCGCAGTCGGCTTCGAGGGAGGGTGCAGTCAGCGTTTTTAGAAGAGATCTAAAAACGTTGGGTGCAGTGGAGGACGTCGAATGAATGTGGTCGACTACTCGGGGTACTTTATGAAGTGCGTCCACACGCTATTTTTTTTTTTTGCATTACGCTCCCATTGGAACTGAGGGGCCGGGTAACGAACCCGCCACCTCGTGATCGGCAGCGCAACCCCCCCTCTCCCCAACCGAACTATACCGCGGCGGGCAGGAAACGTAAGGAAGCAGGTTACTTTTGTCCAGGTACAGTCACGTGGAATATGAGCTGTGTAACACGGTGTCCCTAGTCGAAGGGGGCTTCCCAGAGTGCACGGCGATGCCCAGGCCAGACGAAAGAAATGGAATAACTTAGAATCGTACCGAATCACCGGTATTTATTAAACCAATTTTTTCCGTATATGTCGGCTCCGCCGTCCAGTCTTGGAGCCCTTTCGAAACCGGGCATTTTCGTTGCGGCTCATATTGAACGTGACTGTACGCAGTGCTTACGATGCCGTCTTCAGCATCTAACCACGGTATTTGAACAAAAGATTTTTCCCCCGTCCGCAACACATACCAGTCGTGGTAATATAAGGACCGACTCGAAAAGCTGTCTTCGGGTCTCGTGGAGGTGCGGGGCAGGGGAGGAATATCCGGCGACACATTTCCCTTCCCCCTGCTCGCCCTCTTTCTTTTGTCAGGCGGCCGCTTAAGCGAAGTGGTCGTCAAGAAGAAAAGGCGAGCTTCCGTCATTTCCGCGCTGATGACGTTCCCGGAAGCCGCTCATGCAAGCCGAGACGCGGACACAGAAGGAACGCCGAGCGGTCATGCACTCGTCTCGACCTCAATCCCGCTTAATGACGCTGCCCAAATGTAACCGCGCCATATTTTCCGTTCATTCATTCATTCTCTCTGGCATTCCGAAGCGGCGAACTAGCGTCAACCGCATACGCGTATAGGAACTGTCGGAGCGTCATATTCTCTTCGGAGGTCAAGGATATAACCGCGTCGTCCGAGGCTCGAACGAACGAGACACCCGATAACCGCGAATTCGGCCGCATATGTACACCTGAGCATGTGTTGGTGGGCTAGTTGGTGAAGCATGATTACAAAGACGGCGCCGAATAAAACAACACACGAAGAAGGGGGACACGAGACAGCACGCAGGCGCACTAACAACTGAGTGTTTTATTTCTTGACATAGTAATATATAGCTGCTGTCAAGGATCAAAACAACAAGAATAAACAGGGCAGTCATCTGCATCGCACAAGGAAGCCAAGATACAGAATAACCTTTAAGTGTCACTCTCAAGATACGCCAGTTCCTTTGTCGAAAGCGAAACTGAGGCTTCACTGATACACTCAGTTGTTAGTGCGCCTACGTGCCGTCTCGTGTCCCCCTTCTCCGTGTTGTTTTATTCGGCGCCGTCTTTGTAATTATGTACACCTGTCACGTGACGTCACGGACGCGGCTTCTCACCATACTTGCATGAACCCGAAGGTGGCAGCCACTAGGACGTAAGCGCAACATACCAGTGTGTGGCCTTTTTGACGGTGACCGTTTTTTCACCGCATTGTGACCGTTTTCGATTTGTACGCTCGGCACAATTGATGCTCCAAGTGGCGCTGTCGCGTTTCTTGTTTAGGCAGCCTCTCGACGCGCTAGTACCCCAACACGGTGGCCACGATGACGTCAACGCAAACTATCTATATCGCAGTATTTATAACGCGGAAACCATGATGACGGCACGATTGCATCATACAAACCGCGCGTACGCAAGCGAAAGAGTCCGTGTATAGCCCCACTCGGGAATACTGATGAAGCAGCGATGAGATATTGTATACTTCGAGGCAATCAAGCTTTTTCAAAAAAAGTACAGGAAACGACTCATGATTTGCGCACCCATGTATTTCGGTTATCCCATCCTATCCGAACGTTCGTAACACGCAAACACCAATATTTGGCAAAGTTATATTGCGAAAAATGTGGCAAAAAAATTAGAACGTCCGTAAAGGTGACATTTGGGGACAGTTTATCGTAATGCTGATCTATACATTGCTTGCACCGCATTCTTTCCACAGTGCAAATGCGCACAAACGCCAAACTACGCTTTCTATTAAGATGCATATACTCCGCGACGGACAGCCGGCCGTGGGTGCGTATACCGACACGTGGGCACGATTGTTCGCGAGACGACCCCTTTCACACGAAGTCGGGACGTATCGCGAAAACTGCGTCGACTTTAATTAAGTCCCCTATGCGGTAAATGTAGTCCCCTTCTTATCGTGCACCGGCAAGCGACGCACGTGAACTGAGTTGTCCACATATTTCGTGTTCTTTTCATTGTTCTCATATGAGGAAAGCAAATGCGTGCCAATGGAGGGTGCACGCAAAGGCGGCCGCGCTTCTTGTTTGCGATGCTCGACAGGTGCGCTTCGGAGCGGAATAATACACTCGCTGGGTGGGAGACGATGCTTCAGAGCCATGGGCAGCTGCTTATATTGAAACGCAAGCCGCATGCTTCTCCGCGTACGTTGAACCCGGCAGCTACTTACTGTTCGCGTGGGTTTTGCGCGGCAATACGTTTATTGCCGCGTCTCTCCAAAGAGGACTGCCGACGTTTAAGGGCGACAGCTGGCTTCTGAAAAAACAACGTCGCCAGTCCTCTTTGGAGACGCGTGACAATATATACAGGATATATACCATCCAACTTTAGCCAGAGTTGAGAAATATGCCAATGCACTCTGAGACGACGCGACCAAATGCACGGTACCGACTAGTGTATGGAGTGTCACATTTTTTCTTTGTATTTTGATTCATTGCGTAATTAGTGAAGATTAACTAACCAACTGCGGAAGCAACGAAGTCAGGCGAAAAAAAATCCGATTAGAGTGTTGTAGAGCGGTTTGCGAAACGTCCGAATCAACAGTTTCTAACTTTCTATCTATTAGGTATTGGTGTTGTTTCGCTTACTGCAGGTGCCCGCGAAATACAAAAGAAAGTTAGCCGAGACATCGCAAAAGGTCGGGGGCGCAAATGCTTTTCAAGTCAGTCCTTATTATCGACTCGTATGACACGATCGCGGAGAAAAAGAAAAGCAATTTAGCTTAAGTAGAACAGTTAGATGCTGAGAGAAGCATCTCCGTGAACGCGGTGCGCTTGACCGGCGGTTTTTTTTTTTTTTTTTTTTTTTTTTTTACTCTACGCGTGGCGGCAAAACTGCGACAACGAACTTGGCGCCAGTTTTATCAAAAGGTAGACGGAAATAATGCGACTAAACGTTTCCACACAATTCCGGAGACATCTTACTTCACATTACAGACGAATACTACAAAATAATCACTGCCAAGTTAACACCGAAAACGACTAAGGCGACGTGCAGTATACCATGGCACATGCGGGCAGGCATGAGCTGTGCGACCCGGTTTTGCTAGAAGTGCGCGGCCGTCCCGACGTAAAATGTGACCACACATCATTCGAGCCAACACTGGCGCCAAGTTCTAAGCGTCTTCAGGATTGAACATTATACAGGTGCGGACAAAAGTAACTGGAACGCGGGTTCTGTGGCCGAGATGCCTCCCAACGGCCTCTCTATAGTAGCCTCGAGACTGCTAAAGGCCGTTGGGATTGAAATTCTACGGTCGCCGTCCTGCGCGCATGCGTAATCCGACTTCTTGCTTCCACTTGAGCGCGCTGGAGTGCACTGGGACGCAGTTGTGCCACAGCTCTCCCGTGTTCCATTTACTTTTGTCCGCGCCTGTACACCGGTGCGCTATTGTCTCAATGGGACAGTACGAGGAGCAGCACGAAATCAGTTCGAACTGGGAAAGTGTTCTTCGAAAACTACTTTCGTTATTTTAGGGTAACAGGTCTATTACCATGCAGAAAAGAAAATGAAGCGGAGAAAAAGCCCTTTGATTTAGCCTCGGAACAGCAACGCCGGTAAATCAATGCGACGTCACGAACTCGCAAGCATTTTCTCGTATCTGTGGCGCTGCTGTGCGAAACTTGCCAACTTCAACATTTGGCTGCTTTAGAATACGGGGCAGCCCATTAAAAAAAAAATTTAACTAGAGACACAAATCGACGCGACCCAAATCAGCGGCAAGCTGGCGTGAGAACTTACATCAAGCCTCCTCCTCCCACAACTACGAGTGGCTTTAGTATTTGGTATCGTAAAAGGTGTACTTTACCACAATACTACTGGCGAGTTATTTTCATATTTAGTGTCCCTTTTAACTTCGAAGTACAGTGGCGGGGGAAAACGCGCCCGAGGCTTGAGCGTTCAATCACTCCGGCAGCCGATCCAAGGCCACGACCTGCACGCCAAACCAGACGCGATTGGAGCAATACGCGAAACAAATAAAGCCTGCCAAGGCCACCAAGAAAGACAACGTCAATGATTCATCACTGGGCGTCAACTCGCCCGGTTTCCTTCGAAAACTAAGGCTAACCTGTGCAAGCTGTGCTGCCGACGAGCGCACTGTAGAGAAGAAAAAGAAATGTGCCCGTGTTTTGGACACGCCATGCGTGAATTGTCAAATTGTGAGGCTAAACGGTGCCAAGGCACGCGCGTAGTTGGTTACGAGGGAAACTCTGTAGTGGCGGGTTAACGGATTAATTTTGACTACCTGGGTTTCTCGGACCTGCACGCACCCCAAAGCACGATACCCCCATTGGTAATCTACACCCACAAGCAAGCGGCCGGCATGGCAGGGAATCGGACCCGCGAACTCTTTTGTTCAGCAGGAGAACGCCACAACCACTGAGCCCCACACCGCGGCGGGTTATGCAGCGCCTCTCGAGAGTTCATCCGGGAACGCGCAGCTTCGGAGTTTCATCTATAGACCCGACAAAAACCGTCCAAAAGAGAAACGCGAGAGCCGCGGCCATTTAGCAGATCCCCGGTCTTATAACGGCAACCACAATGAACCAGTCAAAACAGAGATAAGGCGCCAACGACACTCACTCTTTTCCAGGCTGCCATTTGGCCGAACGGCTGCAGAGACCGGCGCCCATGTCTGACCGCAGGAGATGAGTAAACCGAGCGAAGTGGTCGGTCGCCGGCTGTGACTAACACTGGGCACTCGGCTAAACAACGGAAACTGCTCGGCGGCACACGGGATTTTTCTTTTCCCCGAGCCAGTCGTCGCGACGGTCGGTCAACAGCGGAACGTCGGCCTTCTTCTGTCCGGGACACTCCACCGAGTGACGTCAGGCGCACAGTCGAGAGTGCTTCGTCGAACAGAAGGAAAAGCGGGTGCGATGACCCGGGATTTGCAGATATCCCGGAATATCACTGCGGCGGAAAGAAGAAATCCCGGCTACTGCGAAACTACGGATGAGAAGTTCTTGCTTGCGCACAAAAGCAGTTCGAAATGTTCTTGGGTCTCGAACCTTCCGGGGGCACCCTCTGGACGAATCCGCAACGGACTGTGCCGTTGCTCGCAGAAGGAACACGAACGGTTCGTGAACGGTACAGCCCACTTCTGGACTACCAGGCCTGATCGGGAGAGCTCGGCGAGCCTTCGACACGGTTGCAGACGATCCACTCCGTGCACTCCAGAGATGCGGCGCCCTGTCGTTTAACCGAAGGGGGCGTACTCTTTCTCCGTCAATTGAATAAAAACGAAACTATCTCAGTAGAAGATAAGTAAGCGTTGCAATGTCACTAGCAGGCTGAGCGACGACCCGTGCTCAGCAGAGCCACAGAAGGTAACCTCGACGAACGCGCGCGTGCGCAGCCCGGCACTGACACGGCGACAGGCTCTCCACTTCAGATTGGGGCACGCTGATACCAGGAGGGCGGAGAAAATGGGTGATGATGGTTACCGCCGGCAACCACGATTCCAGGGCATGCGCGCACTCCCTTTCACTGCGGCTGTCGGTAGACAACAACACACGAACGCGGGCGAGCACGCGACACTACAGTGTCTCTGACAGCGAAGCAGACGACGACACGGCTTGAAACGAAGCAGACGACACAGCTACCCGATCGAGACAGACGAGCGCAGCCGACTCGTAGCCAGCTAGCTCCAGCGGCGTAATAACGCGCGGAGCAGCGGTCCGCGGAGCAAAATTAAACACGCCGCGCCGGCCGCAAAAAGCCGCGACCACTAGCCGCTGCGCGACGCGAAAGGAACAAAAAAACAAAGTGAAAGCGAAAAAGAAACAAGAAAACGCGGAACCCGTTTTCTAGGTGCTCGCGCGCGTGAAACGCGCGGAAGTGTACCCCTCCTCTGCCTCTTCCCCCTTTCCAACCTCCTCGAACCGAGCTGCCGGACTCCACTTCGCAATGCGCGGCCCGGTCTTGCAGTGTGTGTGAGGATTAAAGTGAAAGTTAAAACGAGAGAGCGCGTCGACACACCGACACGCAAAGCAGCTACGGGAGGCCCGCGATGCTGCCCCCGTCTACCGGGTTAAAAAAGAGAGGAGATGGGGGGGGGGGCATGACAGCGGAGTTGGCTGTGCAGTTGCTATACCGGAGGAGGAGAGACGACAACACAGTTATACCAGAAGGCGTGACGAATCAATTGTGGCCGCAGCCTCCGACAGCAGCAGCAACCTCCCGCCCACCCCCCTTCAACACAGAGCACGGTGGGGGGGGGAGGCGAAATGTCCTCCCCCCCGACTACTTTTTATTTCCCTGGCGGAAATAACGCTGCAGAAAGAGCAATTCTCGAGACAAGTCTTCTCGGTCAGAGCGTCACGCGCTAAGCCGACGCCGAAGAACGCGCGCGCGTGCTGACACAGCCACCGACGAGCATTCATCCGGCACATGGAATGCCGGCGCCGTGCTAGCTACCGGTGCGAGTGCGTGCGCTGCCAAAAAAAGGGGCGAAACGTGAAGGGGAGAACTTCAGCCAGAAGAGGGAAGTGAAAGTTCACGAATCTCTTGTGGTACTTTCTTTCCTTTTGATTTTGTTTTCTGCACTTTCCATCACGTTCCATCCAGCACAAAAGCGAAGCAAAAAGAAGCGGCAGCTGGCACGTGGTGCCGCCTGAGGCGTTTGCACCGACGAAACGGGCCGGAACAATTATGTAGTACAACCTCGTTTTGTCGAAAGGGGAACCTGCATGAAAATACGCGGCAAGGTGTTGGAGATATGGTTAATGACACGGATGACAGGCATTCAGCTGTGTGTAAGGTACCTCGCACTGAAGGCAGTAGCGCCAGAAGGCAAAGCCTAGCGGGCGGTGGAAGCAAAATTAGAGCGACGTGACGAACATTCACCATATCGTGACGCCGATCGCACACCACAAGGCAATAGTATCCGAGACCTGAGCATGTCGAAGAGCGCACGGTCAGCATAAGTGGGCATTGAAGAAATTGCGGCGACTGACCAAGTCATGGTGAAAAAACACACAGAGACGTTTCGGGACCCGTACGGGTTCCTTGATCACACTAAAACCAGGCCTGTGATCAAGGAACCCGTACGGGTCCCGAAACGTCTCTGTGTGTTTTTTCACCTTGACTTGGTCAGTGGCCGCAATTTCATCATCATGTTACCTGACCAGACGAACTTTCGTCGAACTCGTGACTATAAGTGGGCGTGTTTACGATCGAGATCAGAGGAGCACGAATGTTTGAAAGATTGAGCTCGGGAAAGCTGATTGCGTAACGCTCAGACAAGCGATTAATTATGGTGTTTCACGTGCCAAAATCACTTTCTGGTAATGAGGCACGCCGTAGTGGGAGACTTCGAAAATTTGGACCACCTGGGGTTCTTTAACGTGCACATAAATCTAAGTACATGGTTGTTTTCGCATTTCGCCCCATCGAAATGCGGCCGCCGTGGCCGGGATTCGATCCCGTGACCTTGTCAGACAAGCGATGAAGCATGGGTCGTTACTGTTCGTTCTGGCGCTCATGACGTAGCACAGGTGACGTAATCTGATACAGAGAGCACATTTCATAATGAGACAAAAGCGTAATGATAACATCAATAACTCGGTGAAAGCAGCGGCCATATGTAAGATACCCAAATGAAAGTATCGATACGTTATCATATCCTAATTCGTTCTGGTCCAATGGCAGAACAGGGCCGTTCCTTGGCAGAGCTAGGCAGGATTACTTTTCTTCTTTAAATAAGCATTTCAAGTGAGTTAAGTAGAAGGCTTTCAGGTGGCAGCGGCGAACACGAATTGATAACTTGAAACTCGGGAACTATGTAATTGAACTTCGTGGCACATTAAGCTGGATAATAATTTCCCCCTTTTAGCTTACACGATCAAGCTCAATGATAATTCAAGCAAATGGCAGTTAAATATTTCAACTCGAATTGATGCGGACGACCGGCGACTGAGTTTACACGGCTTCGACTAGAAAACTTCACGGTCGCGTGACTACGCGGAGTCGGTTTGTAGACGCCAATAAGAATAGGGCCCCCATTTCAAGGTATCTTTCACTGGACAATGCTTTATTCATCCTAAAATAATGAGCTATGCTGTTTGTTACTGCAGATCAGCACAAGGTTTGTGAAGTCAAACAAAAGGCCAAGGCAGTAACATTGAACACTGCACACTTATATATCCATACAAACAATTCACACACTTACATCCTCCGTGCACATCTACCATGCACACTTATATATCAGGCCTTCTGTTTATCTATCGTTGATTATCTATCGCTGTTATCTATCTATTATCTATTAGCTGTTATCTATGGTAGATAAAGGTGAGGCCTTTTTAAAAGGAGTGGTGTGACTTTTCTAATAGGAGTGATGGGCGAATTAACACGTAGTGCATAAGTGTGCGAATTTCCAGAGAATGAACGGTTTAAATTAGCGCACTTCTTCCTCTTGTACTTATCTGAGTGCGCTAAAATGATTTGCAACTATACGTTTAGCAACATCCGCAACACATAACTGTTCTACTGCTTTAATGTGACATTACTCTATCATCGCATTTCTGTAACATTTCATGACGTCATTCGTTTGTGCGCCTTGTATTTAATTTCTTTCAAAAATATTGTAATAAGGCTCTCACATATATAAATTGTCTCCCAGAAAGACGTGCACGATGTCTGTCATGTTCGCACCAACTTCAATCTCCTCACTGTATCGGTCCCTCCACTTCCATCATCGAGGCTGCCATCTTGAAAGTTCACCGTCTTGACTACCAATTGAGACCTACAGACACCAATGAGATCAATTGCCGTTGAGATCTCAATGGCAGTTTGGGCTGCCGTGTAGACTCAGGTTAACTGTTATTAATCCCCGCAGTTATCCGCTCAATGACAGCTGGAAATGCATTTGTGTTAAATGACCCATCTATACCACGGTAGACGGTGTCTGCAAATACGCAAATTTCAGTACTATGGAGTAGAGAGCGGACTTGCGCAAGGCAGCCTAAATCTCAAAATAAGAGGTGGACAAACGAGCTTACGAGGTGTGACCTTAAATAAACCGCCAGTCAGGTTAGACGATCTTACTTAGTTTGAAAATCTTACCAAGAAGTTGAGGTGCTTTCAGGAGACCTTAACTCAACTCTGAGTTGCCGCCAACGACCTGGCCTTGACCTCATTATTCGATTGAAATCGGGTCCTCAAGCTAAGCATTGAGATCGGGTACCTAATATCGCAAGTGCTTCGCGTTTTTCGCGGTTCCGACACATATAATATAAATGGCTCAAATTTATGGTACAGCGAATTAAATGCTTAATGAAGAAGCTGTCTAAGTAGAATGTTTAACATGCAACGTCGTCATCTTTATGGCTTAAGTCAACATGACCTACATATTATACGTATACCATATTTCTAGATTTATACAGATTTACACTGGAAGAAAGTATACTCGATACCGTCGACTCATTCGTTCAGTATCAGCAAATCTACAAATAGGCAGCAGACTAACCTCAAAAAGCCCCACCTCATCGAGCATTCGACCTCACAGATGGAAATCTGAATTGTTCGTCTCAATCACAGAACTTTTAGCTGTTGCCAACCTTTTGTGTGAAACAAATATTAAATTATGGAGTTTTACGCGCCAAAACCAATTTCTGATAATGAAGCACGCCGTAGTGGGGGACTCCGGAAATTTGAACCACCTGGGGTTCTTTAACGTGACCTAAATATAAGTACACGGGTGTTTTCGCATTTCGCCCCCATCGAAATGCGGCCGCCGTGGCCGGGATTCGATCCCGCGACCTCATTCTTAGCAGCCCAACACCACAGCCACTAAGCAACCACGGCGGGTCAACCCTATGTGTGGTTAAGGTCAAATGACGTTCGGGTAAACCTCACAAAATCGGGAATCTCGTCAGCTTGCCAACCACTGCAGTCAAACCTTTGGGTTACTTCAGTAGTGAGATGCACTCTGGAGCAAGCTGCAGGCTGCTCTGGCATTTCAGTTCTGGTAGTTCAGTTCTGGCAGTTCAGTTCTGGCAGTTCAGTTCTGGCAGTTCAATTATGGTAGTTCAGTTTCGGCAGTTCAGTTTCGGCAGTTCAGTTTTGACAGTTCAGTTTTGACAGTTCTGTTCTGACACTTCTGTTCTGACACTTCGGTTCTGGCAGTCCGGTTCTGGCAGTTTAGTTCTGGCAGTTTAGTTCTGGCAGTTTAGTTCTGGCAGTTTAGTTCTGGCAGTTCTGTTCTGGCAGTTCAGTTCTGGCAGTTCAGTTCCAGCAGTTCAGTTCCGGCAGTTCTGTTCTGGCAGTTCTGTTCTGACAGTTCAGTTCTGGCAGTTCAGTTCTGGCAGTTCAGTTCTGGCAGTTCAGTTCTGGCAATTCACTTCTGGCACTTCTGTTCTGGCAGTTCAGTTCTCGCAATACGATTCCGGCAGTTCTGTTCTGACACTTCTGTTCTGGCAGTTCAGTTCTCGCAATACAATTCCGGCAGTTCTGTTCTGACAGTTCTGTTCTGGCAGTTCTGTTCTGGCAGTTCAGTTCTGTCAGTTTAGTTCTGGCAATTCACTTCTGGCATTTCAGTTCTGGCAGTTAAGTTCCGGCAGTTCTGTTCTGACAGTTCAGTTCAGGCAGTTCAGTTCTGTCAGTTCAGTTCTGGCAATTCACTTCTGGCACTTTAGTTCTGGCACTTCAGTTCTGGCCGTTCAGTTCTGGCAGTTCAGTTCTGGCAGTTTCGTTCTGGCAGTTCAGTTGTGGCAGTTCAGTTCTGGCAATTCAATTCTGGCAATCCAGTTCTGTCACTTCAGTTCTGGTAATTCAGTTCCACTAGTACCAAATGTCCTTCCAACGACAAAAAAAAAAACATGACTGAAGCTACAGCTTCCCTCAAATATACCAGATTATCTATTTAATGGAAATGGACTTATCAAAGATGTGTGGTATATATCGCAATTCTATCACATCAGAGGGGTCGTTGAAGAGGCGGACGCTAGTTGCAATACATACTGCGGATGGCTTTCAGGTAATTGACGAAAGTTCACCTATAGAACTTGCAGTTACATATGAGCACGTGTTTCAACTGCGGGGTAGAAGACGACAAGTAATGAGGAAATGGATATTTAGCGGAAATACTGTCTTAGCACCTATTTCGAGAAATACGCCATCAATAACTCTACCAACTTATCATCAGCCCAGTTATCACTTATCAGAACTCCATACATAGCTCATAAGTATTAACCGGACCGTCACTGATGCATTTAGCGACAAATGCTGAAGGCGCATTTCTCAAAACTGGCGCTAAGCACGGGATTACAGCTAAATTTGGATTTTCAATACCGCTCCGCATCAATACCGTAATCGGAACAGATGTGCACTACAGTGATACATAGAGATTGAATGATAGGCAAATTTTTATATTGCTCCGCGCATCACAGCCGCCACCTTTGGATTTAGATGAGCACGAATCGGAAGTGCTTTAGCACCGGTTTTACCTATAGTGTCTCAATATGCCTATGTCTGTATCTTGTGCCCATATATGCCTATTTTGATTTTAGCACCTGGCAATGTTCTTTTTGGTGCTGTTTCTATTTCGAAGGCACCTTCGGTAACCACTTTTCTCGAGACCTGCCAGTCCCAGACGTGACTGCTAATGGGAAGACATCTGGCAACAAAACGCGGCAAAGAAGCTTTCGTACTGTCAATGTTTGTTGAGCTTTAGAGGGCTGGCTGTTTTGAGGGCCGCAGTTTCTGTGGCGTTATGGCGATTTCAATCTGCGGAGCTTATCAGCACTGAGCAACTATCGGTACTCCATAAGTAGCTCACAAGTACAGACTGGGCCATCGATGCATTTTGCCACAGATCGTGGAGACTTATCTCTCAGAAACGGGTGTTCTTACGCGAAATTTGGATGCTACTTCAATACTCACCGACTGTATGCTGGAAATTAATTATATAAAGCTTAATTAGCTAAAGTCACTCTGCAACGCCCATTACAAATAATGTGAGCTCATCAAGTTATCTAGCTGATGAGACAGAACTTCGAAATCTGACACAGGTAAATCTTTTCCGTTTCACTTAAAATATATCTCCCAGTACATGGGACTTGGTCACACAGAAAGACGGCGAGTAATATGGAAGACCGTAAACAATATATGGCTTTAAACAACGGAATCAACGCTAATATTACCTACACACAAATACCAACAGGAATGACGACTAAACGGCTGCCGCCTGGTACGATCTGATTATGCAGAGAAAACGTCGTTTGCGCCAGACATGCCGCACTGCAGCTCAGACATTTTTTTTTTAATTCTGATGTTTTACGTGTCAATGCTACGATATGATTATGAGGCACGCCGTAGGCCAAGAAATAGATGGATTATTCTAATTTACGTAATGAAGAACAAATTACAGGATATCTATGGACTTAGCGAGGTAGAACGTAAATTTATCCGTTAAAACAAAATCAGTAAAGTCAGATCGAATGAATGACCATTAATTTGAAAGAACAGGAAAGAAATAAAGATGAAATTTTAACAGGGCATTCAGTTGCATTTCGTAAGAAATTTTCGGACGGCGAAACGAACGTCCCTGTGGCTGAATTCCAACGTGGAGGCTCCAGACGAACATGCTCTGTTAAGTCCAGGCCAAGTCTCCGAAAAGGTAGTTCCGGCATTCTTTTTCTTGCCGCAGTAAAGCGTCGACAAGATAGAAGGTAGTGATGAATTGTTTCTTCCTCGTTACAAAACGAGCACAGAGAGGAGGGCACCAAACCCGACCTGTGTAAGTAAATGTTCAAGGAGGGGAATACGCGGCAACGTACTTTTGAGAGGGATAAACCTCAAGCATCTTTGTGTTACGAGATTCACTACACCAGGGAAAATTATAATTAGGAGGAGCAGTCAGTAGATCTGGCAAGGCTTTCATTATTGAACGCTTCCGAAATCTAGACGCCGTGGTGTGTGCTAGTAGAGCAGGAATGACTGGGCCGAAAAGTGACGTCTTTGCCAGTGACTCGGCAGTTTCTTGAAAAAGCAAACCTTTATGGCCGGGTATACCCAAATCAAATGAACACATTGCAGATAGGCAGAAACTAGCAAGTGACTTAAGAGACTTAGATGGCAGAAAGCAGCGCTTCAAGACGGGACGCAACGGAAGAGCCACAAACACGCTTCGCTGACTAACAGCTACGAGCTTATTACCTATCTGAGCCTTTTATACCGAGCAATAAAGGCAATGTCAACAAGACCGTGAAAAGAAGACACACCTTTCTTTGTTCCTTCCGGGTTGATCCTACTTCGAAAAATGTGCCGTGTTTTCTTTGTAGTCAACGTGCCACGAAGCGAGTCGCTAAACTGACGCCAGTTGCTATCGCTTAACTTTTGTGCGCGTTCGTTAGCTTCCGGTGCTAGCTCGGCTATGCGAATCCTAAGTTCGCGATTAAGCTTCTGCCTTTTCCATCTTTTTAACGCGACAGCGGTAGGGAGCGCGTGTCGCAGAAAAGCCGGTGTCGTCGGCGTCGGCGGCGTTGGCCGCGAGCGAAAAATGGCGGAAGGCAATTCATAAATAAAAACAACTTGCAAGATGGGCTGGGTGGAATCGAACGAGGGTCTCCGGAGTGTGAGACGCTACCACTCAGCCATGAGATCGATGTTTCATAGCGGGACAAAAACGCCTCTAGTGAATGCGATGTTGCCTCAGAAACGTGCCGTAGAAAGTTATACTGCGGTGTATATCGGTAATTATGAGCATATGAATTACAGAAGTCGCAGTTAAGCGCTCAGGCGAAGTACGTTTCCGCTACATCTGCGCTTGGCGCGCACGCAGAGCCATCTTGCGGCAAACACAGAAGACCCCCTCCTCGCAATGTACGGCGCTGCCCCGACAGGTGGCGCGCCACTCAACCGCTTCTCCCCTTCGCCTCGTTTGAGCGCGTTGGGACCGTGCGGGGACCGGTGCGAGGATGCCCCAATACCCTTGCGTTTAATAAGTTTTCTCGCTCTCTCTCCTTCCAACTTCCAGCGTGCGCCACTCGAACCCTCGTGTTTAGGCAACGCGGCTCCTCTTTCCGCTCAAAGCGCGATTCCTAGGTGCAGCGTCCAATGCGGGACGCCTCTGACGTGATCGCTGCGCCGTAGCGCGTCTGGTGGGAAAGCATCCCCTGCGATATGTGCCGTGCTGGTGGTGAGGAGTCATGCGTCTGCGTGGTGCTCCCAAGCCAGATAGAGGACGATCCCATCGAGGCGTCAGCCCCATGATCGCGTCCGCCTTCATGGCGCGTCGCGGCCCGGCTGTCCGTGCCGATCACGACGTTTGGCTCGCGTAGATCGTTTTTCCCTCCGGGACACCGAGTTCTTTAGTTCGTTCCGCTTGCTCATGCGCACGTTTAGTCTTTGTGTGACTCAAGAGCATGCCGAGCGAATGAGTGGGCGGTGCGAACGGGGTGCGATAACGCTATCGCGTTCCACTCTTGAAGGCGAAGCTTAAGCGTCCTCCAATTTTTTGTGAAGCCCCTCCGGGCTTCCCAGATGTGCAAGAGGTGACCGGTCACGGCTGGAGCCTCCGTTGTTTCAATCGTTTTTGAGACCCGAGCGTGGATAACTCTAATCCGCTCGGCTCAGATCTCCCATGTCTGTTATGCTTCCGATCTTTTTTTCTGTTTTTCGCGGAATCGGGTCCAGTCGGATAGCCTTGCCTTGTCAATAGCTCTTCGAATCCTGGCTGCATTAACCGCGATATGCTTAAAATATAGTGATCGCTTCCCATAGGTTCTCACCTACAGGTTCGTCCATCGCGTCTCACTTTCGTTGTTGATGAACGTGAGGTCGGGCGAAGTGCTTGGACACGCAGTTTCCGATTCGCGTTGGGAGATCCGGCTGGGTTAGTTGGAAAAGTCTACAGCGCTCTACGACATCCTATATAACAAGATGCCCTTGGGACTGTCTCTCCCATAGCCCCAGTTTGAGGGTTGTGCGATCTCCTAACAAAATTAATTTGTCCCTACCTTGAGCGAGTCGCATTGCGGTGGCTACCACGTTTTCAGAATGTTTCCTCTCTTGGAGAACTATAAATGTTGACAATAATTGTTTTAGGTTTTGCCTCTTTTGTGCAGCCAAACCGTGATTATCTGGTAGCGCGTCGCGAATTTGTGCGTTTAGTGGCTCAAGTACCGTTTGCACAAATATAATCTGCAGTGCATAAAACCTGGTCCAATGATCGAGAAAACATCATTCTGGACTGGAGATGAAAACGATTTGAGGACGGCTTAATGGCGATTCACGTAGTCTTAAGAAAGTCTGCTCAGTCAGAAGGTGAAATCGGCATAACAGATCCACGTAAGCACTTCTTTTAACAACAACCATACCTGCGACACGTATAATCTATGCCACACGAACAGCGCATTTCTTACTACGACAACCACCACAACCATGACAGATAGCCTATAGGAGAAAAAAACAAAACTATCGGTTAGGCGATTGGAGGTCCGAGTTTCACGAGAATCCTCACAACGAGAGGAAATGTCTCGTTGATAGACGTCCAATTGCAGGTGCCTCCGAGTGGTTGGTACTATAGTCTGCACGAACACTCGACAACGAGCACCTTGTTTTTTGTTGCCATCGATTACCTACATATGCATATATGTATTTACCGTGGTGTGCGATTCGTTGGGCGGCGGGTTACGCAACATTTTTGGCGGCTGCCTCTCACGTGCGCAATGTTCTCTTTGTTGTTGGGCATTGCCATCGTGACCAGTGGTCAACACGCAAGGTTTCTTCCGGCGCAAGTAGAACGGGATAGGATATGCTGTGAGAAAGGAATGAACGAACGGGAAAAGAAACGGCGCCGCTGATGGAAGTAACCCAAGATGTTTCAGAAAACGACCACCGAAAACTTCACAAAGCCGATTTAGGTAACGATTTCTTCAATTACAAGCAACAGAAACGAAAAATGTTACTGCTGTTGTGTTTCTATTGCATTTTTCAGAAACGAAAAATTCACTGAAAATTAGAAGTTTTCCCCGATGACGAAAACCTTGCTGCCTCATAAGGGAAAGGTAGAACGAACAGAAAACGGCACTGCTGGCAGAATCAACGCGTTTTCAAATCAAGCAGCCCTACAAAAATTTGTTCACTCCACCGCTGTTGGAAAATTATATCAATGCTCTCTTTCTCTCTCTCTCTTTCCTCCCTCTTTCTCTGTGTGTTTGTGTGGAGACGTAGGAAATGAGCAAGAAAGCAAAGCACATATACACAGACACAGAAAGAGCGAGAGAGAGACCACTGGTATAATTTTCCAGGCGGAGGAAAAGAGCAAGAAAACAAAGCAAACACACACACACACACACACACACGCCCAAGAATGGTTAAAACACGAGTATCTGGGGGTGCGCTCTGCCGAAGCCGACGACCTTGAAATGTATCTTCCGACCGTGAAACGTAGGCATTTGGAAACGTCTTATCCGCGTAACGCACGCTCCCGCGATTGCGCGCTTTTCGTTGCGAGAACGGGCCAGCGTCGTCAATCATATAGAATTACCCAGTTGCGAGAGAATGCGCAACGTCCACTAAATGCGCTAGCTATATCGCAGACGCCGCAAAATACCGAGCAAGAGCTTATACGGTCGAACGTCCTGCTCGCCCTGCACATTTACTAGACACGATTTCCTGGCGCAGCAAGCGCCCGCGCACCCCGCGCCTACAGATGAATTTTCAAAATCACCAAACGTCGACAAAACCGCGGAAATACATGCACTAGTCACATTTCTATTTAAGCTAGTGCGTTACGATTTCCCGACATATATTCGCAGAGGCTAACAACGCGCGGGAAACCTCGAAGCAACGAAGTGTACTCAGCGTCTCGCGCGATTTAACGAAGTTGCGCGGGAAGTATGGGCGGAAGGGAGATCTGGTAACAGGAAACCTGGCTGTTGCGTTCGAGATTCAAGATACCTCGAAGGTTATCCATGCATACTGCCACAGTAAACGCACTAACATGCCGTATTGAGGCTGGCCTCTTTCACGATAAAACTGCGCCTGCTGCAGGGTTCAGCATTCCGAGCTCATCGACGCGTCTACTCGTAGCTTAGCAGAATAGGCGAATACTCACGTCCACGAAAACTCATTATCCCTGTCACCCTGCACCGTAAGATGATTTCCACCTCTAAAAGTGAATAATGATGCAAGCCTGTCTATAACACACGCCATTACTTCCGCAAAGCTTGCAAAGGTGTGATTTATAGACCGATTCACACCATTATTCACTTTAATGGGTGTAAATGGGCACCCTATACCGCACGTAGACAGGATAAGGGTCCTAGGATTACACCTCAAATGCAACCGAGCAAATCTGCGTACTTTGCAAGCACCACAAACAACGGTAGATAATACGCCCCGCCTGATAGGGAGGATCTCCAACAAACACGGAGGGCTTCGAGAGAAGGAGCTAATTCAGCTAATCAAGCCTTTTGACTTAAGCAAGATCACCTTCGCACTACCATATTACTCACTCTCTAGGCAGGAAGAGGATACTGTGAATTGCTTGATCCGCAAGATACACAAAGTCGCTCTTAGTGCTCCAATTAGAGCATCCACACAAAGGGTGATGGCCACAGCCACACTAAATACCCTTCAACAATTAACCGAAGCACATCTATCATCGCAATACCACAGACTCACCAAAGCTGAAGCTGCATGGGTGTGAGATCCTGAGACAATTTCATCATGCTCCACCATTCAACGAGAGCAAGCGACATCAACTTCCTCCGAACATACACAGCCAATACCACATCCAGCCACTATACCAGAAACATGCACCCCGAATTTCACGCCAAACGCCGCAAGCTTCGAGCCAAGGCGCTACAACGCAGCTAGGAACAGGCTGAAAGAGTCTACGATGTGGACGCTGCAGCCTACACCACTAGATATCGTTATGCTCTATCAGTCGCAGACAACCAGGACAACACTTTGTTCAGCATCAGTCAGGACCACCTCGGTGGGCGACGCGGAAGAGGCCGCCATTGCACTCGCATCGGGGCTACCCGATTGCGACGTCATCATTATAGTGACTCTAAGACTGCTATCCAGAACTTCAGTAACGGCTACATTAACAACCTCGCGCACTCTCTACTTGTCGCTCACCCACCAGAAAACGACATCGCTCTCGTCTGGACTCCAGCACATCAAGGACTCCAAGGCAGCTCAGAGGTTGGATTGCACAACATTTTGACGAGACACACAGAAGAGAAACACACACCACACAGCGCTTACAGACCACAGAACGCGTGTTGGTATGCTATACCAACACGCCCAGTCGTCAACCTTGGCAAGTTCCAAGGTAGCGAAATGGCTCTTGCCGCTGCTCGAGGATTCACGGACCGAGTGGCCGCAAATTTGGGCCTAACTCTAGAACCAAATGACTCCCAACAACACACCAATAAAGAGACACTCGTCACATTCCATGAAATTTGCATACATAACGGACACCAACGCCTAATGTATCCACCTCTCTCTGTGCCTAGAACGCGCCAGAGAGAAATACTGTGGCGCCAACTACGAACTCGCACTTTTCTTACCCCGCGCATTTTGCACTTATTCTTTCCCGCCACATACCCGACACCCAAGTGTCGCTTTTGTCCTGTAGCGATAGCAGATCTCTCCCATATCATGTGACAATGCCCCATCAAAACTACCCCCCCCCCCCCCCCACGCTCAAACCATTAATCAGTAGCGAGGAGCTGTGGATGGGAAAACGGCGCCGGGGTAGCTCAATTGGTTAGAGCATCGCACGCGCAACGTGTATATATAATTCAATGAAAAGTTATGTAGCTCCGGTGCATATAGGTAGTTGAGGAAACGAAGATCCACACTTACGAAAATTGCACCTTTAATTTTTTTAACGTTTTGGCCGTGGCACGGCCTTCGTCAGAATAAACCAAATTCTGACACCACTTTGGAGATATGCGAGATGAAACTCGCCGTAATAATACACTTTTATTGCAAGTTACTGCTTTAACAATACGTTATCTTATGGATTGAAGCACAGATATAACTGGAACGCCCATGTATTCGTCCCACACATTGGGAAATAATAACACGAATATCCCCCTGTGGGCCGTAAGCTTTCCTTTGAAAGAAAGAAAAAAGAAAAGAAAAGAAAAGAAAGTAAAACGTAAAAGTCAGTTGTCGGTCCCGTTAGTAGTCTAAGCTATAAAATCTGAAATACACGCCATCTAGTTGCGAAGTTCTCCCCACGTGTACTTAATTTATATTATTTTCCCATTCCTTCTGAATATGGCACTAAATGGCTTTATCTTTCCGCTAACTCGAATAATACCGATATGGAGAGAGAAACAAAGTGCCACACAAGTGATTGAAATTATTAACTGAAATGTTGAAGCAGACGCCTTCTCGTCGTCATCGTCGTCTGCTATTTGAGACACTAAAGCACATAGCGCCGCCGTGAAGATGACGAAGCACGGGGTGCACGTGCGCACTTCGTGCTGCGCGTGCATTCAAGCTCGAGGAGGACCTTCGGAACGCCAGATCGAACGGGTTTCTCTGTCCCGATCGTCAGGCCGTATACCGCTTCCCGCCTGCCCTACAGCCTAAACGCGTGGTTTCCTGCCAGCAAGCCCCCACTCAAGACGGCCTACTGAGTCCGAGGACCTTTCCTAGAGGACAAGGCTACTCTCAGCGCTTTGTGGGCAAGGCGTGAGTCGACCAGCGAGGCCTGCTGAACGGACCACAGAGGAAGCGCCATGCCGAAAGGAGGGAGAAAGCCAAGCCATAGGCCGAGCAAGAGCGAACAGCCTCCGGTGACGAAGAGCAGCCGTTGGTGCCGCTGTTCTTTCGCGCCGACTACCGAACTAATCTGCCGGTCAGCGATCGCCCAGGCGTACGCCTCTTCTCCTGCGTGGTACAAGTTTGTTGCAGTCGTTGAGATGAAGAGTCGGCGGAGGACCAGACAGGCGGCAGCCGCAGCCCTGGGACATCGGCAAAGACCATCGCCCTATTCTGAGCGGAATGAGCGCGCAGCGGAAAGTGCCAGGGCTAGGTGGACGAAGCCGGCCACGCGGAAGGTGGACACAACGAGTTCTCGGAAGACCAAGCGAGCACTGGAAGAACCCCCACCGATCGGCGTCGGCGACGTCAACGCGACGCCTACGAGCACGGAGGCGTCGAAGGCGAAGACGCCGGGAATCTCGTCTCCGAGCACGACTCTGGCCGCCATGACCTTCACTGTGGGGCGTTATCGTCCATGCTCGAGGCAACATAGGAGGCGTTGCTCGAGGAGTCGCTTTGCTTTTGGCATCAATGGCGTTGCGAAGACAGCGACGTGCGGCGGCAAACCAAGCGACTCGTTTGAAAGACGCCGTCGTCGCGGGCGAAAGCGCGAAGCCTTGCGTCTTCGCATCTGCGGCACATCGGTCGGCAAGCGCATCGAAAAGAATCGGCCAAGCAGCTGTCGCCGTCAACGGGCAAGCAGCAGAACCTCGTCCGCGAAGACAGTGGCCATGTCAAGCGGCGAGGCCCTGAACACCGTTCATCGGAGAACGAGCGGCACCTCGTCTTGGGCGAGCATGGAGTGCCACCAAGCGAATAACGAGACAGCGTCTCCCTGGTCTCCTCGTCGTGAACTGCTGCTGCTCTCCGGTCACCGCCTGGTCGTCAACCGACGAGATGTGTGGATGGCGAGCGAGGGGGCGCGCCAGGACCGCGGCCTCCAAGATCGGCAACAGCATCGAGGGTGCCTCCGCAAAGCTGTGGCTAAGGTCCAAACGCCGCCGATGCGTCGAGCAGCGCAAACAGGCGCTGAACGAAGCGAAGCTGGGACGATCGCGTCGTCTAGGATTGCTGCTTCTTCGCTCGCCAAGCAGCAGCTAGATTTGCCGTGCTATCAGTAGTGCGAAGCAGAAAAAAGAACTCTGCAAGAAGATCGCGAGGCTGTGATTTGCGCGTTCGATTAAGCGTGTCACGTGGAGTGATACGAAAGACGATCACATGTCTCGGCGCAAACGAAACGCTTAATGTCGGGCTACTCAAGGTCGACGAATACTTCAGAGACGCAATTAACATGCGCTAACTCTGCAAGCTCCAACGCTTTATTAAACGACGTAGTATGGTACGTGCTTGTCTTGCCGTTCATTAACCTGCAATATATTTGCATGACGACACGTCGCTGTAGCCGCTTTCGACCGCTATTCATTATACTGAGAAATTGGTCACTACACCTCAGACGGCCAGTCGTATACCTTGATGTTGTCATAGCCTCGTTCACACAGGGCAACAACTCGTATACACTTGTACCGCAACGGCACAAGTGCTGTCGGTGGCCCTGTCGCGCAGGAACGGACACAAATGATAGGGGTGAGGTGGGGGGGGGGGGGCACTTTCACAAAGGACGCCTATGAGTTGGCCAACAGTTGTGAATGCATGTGAGGTATTGAAAAAAATTACAGCCCCTTCCAGTCCGTGAAGATGGTCAAACAGCGAAGCTGTGTCAGTTACACCGGGTGTTAAACTATGCAAGTCAAACTTCGCAAGCAGTCTATATTGCAAGTCTTTTGTTTCACAATGCTTTCACGTCACATTCGCTTTTGCGTGCTTCACTTGGTGATCATGCTTTAGGAGTGCTCTTTTTTTTCGGTTCTCCCTGTGTTTTTCTTTTTTGCGAGTGAGACAGGGCCTACGGCGACGAGCCAACTATCGCTGACGCTCGAGGTATGCAGCATCTTCCTCAGGGGTAAGCACTACTCGTGGTCTTCCCATAGTTGTAGCTGAGATGGAATGTGCGGAACCACTAATCCGAAGCTCCGTATATTGGGCGTAAGGCCCACCATTGGATATGCGGGCGCTGAAATATTTTTTCACGATTGACGTCTTTGTGTTTCTTCATAATGTTACACACATGTTCGGCTGCGACGGAGAGAACGACGTCACTGATGGTATGCCCGCAGTCCGGCGTTCTCGTTTGCGTTCGATGTCTCCTGTTTGCTCGGTGGCATGGTTAGCAGCATCCACCCGGCATTGCCGCTTGCAATTCTTCAAAATTAAATCTGTCCATCACGTAAGACAACGAATGGCTCATACCCACTTAAGCAATGGCTCGTACTCCTGTAAATGCCGCCTCCCCATTACGACGACAGAAGTGAAATTCTACACTGGAATGCTCGCTGTAATGCTCGAAGGCTCGGATGTAAAGCACAAGAAAGCATACAGGACGACAGAAGGAGACGAAGACACACGTAGCGTTTCTGTTATTTTCCATGCTTTTTTGCGCGTTAGCTCAAGTTATGCCGCACCAATTAGTCGACTAGTCCGTTCTTTTGGTCAATACAGAGTTTGCAGAGCACACCCAAGAAAATAATCAATCAATCAATTTGATTAACGTGCCCAGGAACAACTTGGCGGTTTTGGAAGTTGCGCACGTGAAAAATGATATTATATATATATATCAAGTACATCATAGGGGAAACTACTTGTAGTTCTTAAATGAATAAAGAGACGATAACTAAATGCAAATTAATGAAAAAATTGCCCGACGATTATACGATACCCCCTAATGGGAAATGTGAGTGCAGCTGTACGTGTTTTCATTTCGCGATATATTGGCTGGCACGGACAATTTGTCTTGTGCGACACGTTGCAAAGGGTGCGAAGTGTGGTGCGACTCCTCACTAATAGAGGGAGATCGCGAGAGGAAGCGCGTGGATGACGCGTGGGCGCGATTCACAGCAGGCGACGCTGCAGACGACCTCCGCTCATGCAGCGCTTTGCTTCCCATACAGACGATGCGCGCTACTCTGGCGCCATTTCATAGCCATCGTCACCGCAAAGACCCTCGAGCGCGGCCATTGAGGAAAGAAACAAAATAGGAGAGGCCCTGACGTCACGTTATTGAAGTCGGAATCGCAGCCGTGTTAATGTGCCATCTCCCTCTGCGCCTCCAATCAGCTCGCCGGAGCAGATAGGCGCGAGCTTTGAACTTGCATTGCTACGAGCCACCGGAAGTGCGTGCTGCCGACGCGCGTCAGAACAGAGCTACGAAACTTCTGTAACAGCCTTAGTGTAGCAGACGCAGCCCCGTGCTTTCCCCTGGCGCGTTGAATACGACGACGAAGACCTGTGAAGTGGTTACTTGAGTGTCTCTGTTGCTAGCCGACACTCACCACTCATAGACCCTAAACACAACTTTCAAGCTTACACATCACACTCCAAAGCAAACATGTCTCGCGAACAGACTGTGCTGCGAGAAAGACACGGGCCCAAAAAAAAAAAAAAAAACGCATCTCGCTTTTCAGAGGCCTAGAGCAGCAGTGAGAGCTTCAGGAGCGCGGTTGCTATGGCAATGTTGACGTTTGGGGTACCAGTCCCGTGCTCCCTTGCGAAAAACAGCACGTGACTTCCGCCACACTTTCTCCAACACGTCCGTGCTAGCCGGGGCCTCTCCTATGCTTTCCTTCCTCCATGTGCGTGCACCACCACGCTTTTCTCCAAAGCCACCTTTCTCTCGCTTTCGCCATATACCCTAAGAAGTTTAAGGGGCTTTAACATATCTTCCTCCGCTTTCCACCTAATGGCTCCGTTGAACCCTCCTCCCCCACCGTTTTCCTCCTCGCACTATATTCGCACTCGCCGCTTGTTTCGTCCCCCGCTGCGCTCCGCGTTCGCTCTCATCTTTCGCTGTGCTCGTTCACTCGGTTACGCGGTAGGACGCCGACGCTTGCCGCAGGAGCGCGCGCTACCACTACGCTCTAAAAACTGGCCGCAGGCAAGATACGAACCCACGTCTTCGCATTACGCGTGCGATGATCTTACCAACTGAACCAGCGCGGCGCCTTTTTCGCACCCGCCGTGGTTGCTCAGTGGCTATGGTGTTGGGCTGCTGAGCACGAGGTCGCGGGATCGAATCCCGGCCACGGCGGCCGCGTTTCGATGGGGGCGAAATGCGAAAACACCCGTGTACGTAGATTTAGGTGCACGTTAAAGAACCCCAGGTGGTCGAAATTTCCGGAGTCCTCCACTACGGCGTGCCTCATAATCAGAAAGTGGTTTTGGCACGTAAAACCCCATAATTTAATTTTTTTTCGCGTCCACTTTATCTATACTGGAATTAACCCTGGGAGTGTTGGCCAGCGCCACTACTCGCAAACATTGGCGGCGGATGTGGAACATCCTCTCTGCCGCAGGCGTCACGGATACCTGATCTATATGGGCGACGGCAACTGTTCAATAAGGCCACACATGCTACCTGAAGGCACCAAAGCTGCCGAATTAGGGACCCCCAGCTATGTAATGGACGAGAAGAAAGGAAACCGACCGACCCAGCTTTTATTAGGCATATCATAAGAACCCAACAAACAACACCAAGGACAGCATAGGGGAAATTACTTCTAGTTCTTAATTGAAACAAAGAAATGATAAATAAGTGGAAATGAAAGTGGATGAAAAACAACTGGCCATAGCGAGTGCCTCTAATTCGTTATTATTATTATTATTATTATTATTATTATTATTATTATTATTATACAAGGTGTACAATAAAGTGTACATCAAACAGAGTTTGGATCAATCATGTAGTATTATAGTGCCTCGCAATTAATCAGCAGCCTGTAGCACGGACAAGCCCGGCTACATATCAACTGCACGTGTTGCCGAGCGACATTTAAAAAAATAAGCCTCTCCGTTCCAGACGATATACAAAAGCGTTCCGAATACATTAAAGCATTCTCTTCTGGATTCGCGAAAGTGCGGAAAAAAAAATAGACTAAATACCAAGGAAGAGAGCGGTGCGTACCTCTTCCGACTGATTGCAACGCACCGCAAGTTCACCGACACCGCTAATTTCTTTTTTTTTTTTTTTTAATGCATCGTGGCCTCAGACCAGGAAGTTTAGTTGCAATAACCATTCCAGCGCTCCTCGCGCTACCGTTTCGCCATCTGTGATCCACTAACGCTACTGAAACAATTCCGTCACGGCCTCCGAGATGGCGGGGCGGCGTACTTTGCAGCTTACGCGGCCAGTCCTGTCGTTTACACGCAGAATAGCTGTACTTCAACATAATTCATACGTTTTTTCTGTCAGCAGACTTCCAATTCTGTAACAAACACAGGGTAATTATGGAATATGCATAAAAACTGGTCTGATACATGTTTCTCAATGTGTCAACTGTCGGGTAAATGCATGCGGTCCCGTAACTAGGGAACCACCCCGTCTGGTGCCTGCGTGCACCACCGATTTATTTCGGGCCCAGTAAATGTTGCTTCATCATCATAGCTAGTGTGTTAGTTTCGTTTTGAAAAGTGAATCTGTGTTGCTTCACGCTTTATTTGTATCTGTTTGTCAGAAAAATTGCAATCATGTGTCAAACCCTGACTACAATGATATACGTATAGAACACTTGTTTTTCACCCGAAATCCATGCCGGTATAGGCAACTCTTTAGTGTTTTGTGTACATACAAAACATCTGTGCTGCATCATAACATCATACGTGTTTTTAGTGAACAGACCTCCAATTTCGGGTCAAACGCAGAATTTGCACAAAATATGCATGGAAAACCGGTTGCATACAAGTTCCTCAAAGTGTGCCCAACGTTCACATGCATTGTCGGGTAAATGCATGCGAACCGGTTCGGAAAGCGAGCCGTTCCCTTTCCCTTGTGTGATCGGTCAGAATCGCGCTTGCGATCTTAAACGGTTCGGAAAGCCACCCGTTAGAAGATCGCCGTCCCTGCACATTGTCGAATTCCGCCATATTGTCAAATTCTGTAACAGCGGCATTTTGAGCCAATCAGAGACGCCGACGCAGCCCTGTGGGTGACAAAAGATGGCGATTTCAACAATGCGGCGGAATCTGACAAAAGGGGGAGAGGGTGAGAGAGGCATTGATTATGGTATAAAAGATATGAGAACTCGGCCTGAATCAAAGTTCTGACCTGCTACTTAGCATTGGGCGCGATTATGTGACGCGGTCTACGAGACCATCAATCCCGGAGGCCATTTATTCGGACCAAAGCCTCGCAAACTCGCACTGCCGAAAGTCGTGACCAAGCGATGACGGCTGAACCTCCAAAGCAGCGCCCCACAATTGATGTCGTGCATATTTTGCCAATAGGAAATGAACGCTAGCGCGGTCTGGTGTGTTTCCCGAATCCACAAAACCGCAGAAGTGCGAGCGGCAGAGGTTGACAGGCAAGGTGGTGATTTTTCAAGGGAAGCATGTATTGCCTCACTCGTGTCGACGTCTGTGTTGCCGTACGAAAAAAAGACCCAAGCCGCGCGAAAATAAAAATTGCTTGCCGGGCTGCGGATTCGAAACACCGACCACCGGATTGCGAGACCACCACGATAAAAGCTCATTCACACTATAGGCCAACACGACACCGATTTCGGTCAGCCGACTGTCGGCGACAGCGTTTCTTCCTTCGTGTCGGCGCCTCTGTAACACCGTATACCGACGCCGACAATCTGCCGTAGGTCGGTGGAGAGCTCGGCGTCGGTACAGCGTGCCTGGGGGTCGTTTCGTATGCACCTAAACGTACGCAATCGTTTTCGCATTCCGCCGCCATCGGCATGCGGCTACCGCGCCAGGCAATCGAACCCGCCACCTCGTTCTCAGCCGCAGAAACGCCACAGCCACTCAGACGCCACACATCATATATGCAATAGCCTGCAACTTTGGAAGCACTTAGCAACAAATACGTTACGATGACAGCGGAAACCGTCTTTATATAAAGTCAACAGAGCCATCAAGGCGCATCATCAGCCGGGTCCGAACCTTATCGCTATAGAGTGGCTACAACAAAGAAGTAAGCAAAAAGAGCACACTGCCGAATTGTATCTCTCTCCGCTTCTCCGCTCACCATCGAAGATGACGGCAGCGCCGCTATAGCACCTGTGTTGACGTCACGACTGGTACGGATACACGTGACACTGAACCACGGTGGCACCGTAGTCAAGCTTCACCTTCGACCTAAAGTTAGGGCAAATTGCTGAACAAGAGCGAGCTATTCGGGCGTTCATATGTTTAAAAGAGAATTATATGACTTAATCGTTCTAGACTGCGTGGTATGTCTACAGATCACTTCTTTAAAGTTACACACGGATTTCTTCGGCGGAAAAAGATAGCTTATTGTCAGACGACAAAAAAAAGAGAGATAATATCATTTTTTTTTTATATATATTTCGTTTTTGTTGGTATTAACTAGAGGTCTCGCCCCTACAGACCTTGACTTGGAGACAAGCTGCTTCTGTATACATAAGTGTACTCGTACAATAAACTGAAATTGCACAGCAGGGCCCTTGGCATCACAGTGAAGAAACTTCAGGGATTTCACGGTATTTCCGCATAATTGGGTCCCTAAATTCCAGATGCTTGCTGATCAAATACTTAACTCTTTTGAAGAATTTGGACGACGCTTAAGCTTCGCCTTTAAGAGTGGAACGCGATAGCATTCAAAGATCCCCGACTGCTACTCACGCTTCCCGGCAACTGCAGCGTATGTACCCGTAATGTATACTTCAAAGGAAGAGTTCCGGACACCGACCAAAATGGTTTTAAATATACTTGACGTGCACCCAATGCACGATACAAGAGCATTTTTTTTTTTTACATTCCGTCCCTATAAGAATGCGGTCACCGCGGTTGGATACGAACCGACGACCTCAAGCCTAGCAGCGCAACGCCATGCCCGCTTGGATACTTCGGCGGGTCATTTTTTTTTTTTTTAATGCAGGAGCGAGTTCTCCAGTTGTGGCTAGTTCAGTGAACCGATTAATAAATAGTTGATAAGCATAGTAATTAAGTCTCAACTCAAATAACATTTTTGTCTTACGAATATACTCGCCATGGTCAGAAGCATGGGTGACGTTGATGTGGAACTGTGAGAATTGCAAAAAAAAAATGAACAAAAAGAATAATAAGCGGCTTTGCGGCACAACCTCCCAAATCTGAGGTTATCAGCAGCTCCGAGTGGAAGTGCAGGCTTAGGCGGTATGCGTGGCACGTCAATAGCACTGCAGGGTGTTAAGCAAACAAGTTAACAAGAAGACAACGGGATGAAATGTGCTGCGGATTGCTTTCGGCAAATGAGTGCTTTTTTTTTCTTTCTTTGCACTCCTTACGCACAAACGTTAACACGAAATTGAATTGACTGATATATCGAATGGAGGGGTGCATTCATCACAGCAATTCATCTCGTTCACCGATTGCGGGGACAAACTGGTGTATAGGAGAAAAAGGCAAGGACCTATCAAGACCGAACAACTTAAATTTAGTTCTCACTTTCACCTGTGCGCTTGCGGGCTTGTTTGTGAGTGAACGCGCACGTAATCGTAGTCGGGCCGATACTTGGCGAAAGCGTATGCACCAGAGTTATTCAATATGCTGCCCCCCCCCCCCCCCCCCCCCGGCGCTAGCGAGTCTTCGGCAATCTGAGGCCTTAAGCACAGACTTTGCCAAAAGTTTGCGAGGCTATTGTGTGAGTATACTATAGTTGAGTAGTCGCCTGCTCCACATATCATCGGGTTTCCAGCAATACGATATATACTGCATGGTCCCCCGAAGCTCAAGAGTAAGCGCTCAAGCTCAGGACTTTGGAGCACCGATGTTTTTTTACTGATATAGCTTGACCCGTATCGAGTACCAACGCAGGGCACCCTGCAGAAAAAAAGAAATAAAAAAATATGTCTGCTCTCCGAACCTCAAACCACGAGAGAGAGAGAGAAATTGCTACTTTCCCGTTAACAACATCGGTGGTTTTTGGGACACCGGGAGTTCCATCAAGACCTCAAATACGTATTTCGGCTAAAACACCGGTCAACGCGCAGTATATGATCTGCTGTCAAAGAGAACGTACGTACGCTTAGGATTCTCCCATCGACTAAATATATCAGCGAGATATAATATAAAGGACCAAAAACTAAACCCTAGTATATGCGTACGCCCGATGGATCATATCAAGCACTTCTTTCCTATGAAGGTGAAGAACAAACTTACAAACTTATATACAAACTTATATTGTTCCTTTTTATTGTAATCATATGCAGCTTTATGTAGGTAATATGTTTCTCTGACTTTTAGGCTGTGCACTTGGCTGCTGATTTCATTTGTTATTGTTGTTAATAGATTGTATGTTACTGATTGTATTTCCCCCTTACTCAATCCCCATGTTGGGGCCTTGTAAGGTATTTTGCAAATAAATAAATAAATAAATAAATAAATAAATAAATAAATAAATAAATAAATAAATGTTATAAGAGTGCTGCCGCATATCACTCCTACGAGTCTACGAGTCACGACACCACGAATTCTAAAGCAAACCCCAAATTTTCAAGGAGCCTATACATACGACGCTTTATTACTAATCAGATGTTCAATTCTAGCAGTGGACCGAACTGTACATGCAGTGGCTTCGAAGCTTTCGACAAATGCTGTAGACACGCCCAGAGAAAGACAAGGCTAGCTACCCGTAATGCTTTCAACGGGTCATGTGCTAGATTTCTCTCCTCTCTCTTTCACGCACACTAACCCACTCTCTCTCTCTCTCTATGCTTGATATGTCGGGTCACTAAGTTCACTCTTGATAAGGAAAACGAATGGAAAGGTGTTTCGCAAGCAGGCGAGTAAGGAACAATAGAACGACGTGCTCGGGTGCCCAGAACAAAACTGCCACGCTCCCGTGTTGCTCCGTGTGGTCCTCGACGAAGCGCGTCCCCGCTTTCCACCAGCTGCGCGCCTCAATTATATACGTTTTCGTCCAAGGTTAGCCTAGGAGGCGGAGAGAAGCGGGAAAATCCAGCAGACGAAAAAGACTATATTGCAGACGACGTCAATGCCGTGGCGTTTGCTCCGCTACACACAGACACGCGGAAGTTTTACATCCTGCACGGGTGACGCCCGCGCGGCCGATCGAGGTGGAGCGGAGATTATTCTCTTCTACGTTCCTTCTTCACCAGACGTGGCGCGCGATCAGAAAGCCAGCGCGCAAGGTGCAAGCGTTTCGTGGACTTCGCCGAATAAATTCAGCGTTCGAATTTTCTCTCGTTCACTCCGCATTCCCGATCCCTCCAAGAGATGCCAGCCTGAAGGCCGGATAAATCTAGTTTATATACATATATACGTGTTGGTTTATGGATAATGATGGAGTGTTTCAGATTCTTGTATCCATCCCAACCAGCCACCAGGCTTGATCAACTGGACCATATGCATCTCGCATGTAGCTCCACGAAATTTGTAGATGTGAGGTTCATGTGGAGGTTCTGACACTCAAGCCGCGGAGCAGTGAATCACTGTGTGTCATTCCTATATAGGCCGCCTCAGATGCGTCGTTCAAGCGACGTGTTTGTTGTTAAAGCTACAGATGCCCTTTGGGTGCCAGATGTCAGGAGGCGATTACATATAGGTCTACACTCCACCAAAATTTGTTTCGTTTCTGCTAAGCGTGGCGCTGCAAACTTAAGGCGCAAGTGTAGTTACAAAGATTGCGATAGAAATTACGGTCAGGACTACAGCGGTTTTTCCCAAATGATTTACGTCATTGGGAAAACATGTGGGGTCACCTGAAAACCCACACAAACAAAAAGAAAACGAATTTGAACAGATACAGCTAGCTCTACGTCCCGTCGCCAAGTGTGGGCACATCGAGAATATTCATGGCACGTGCGGACCGCACGTAGCGGCAAGCTTTGCAGGGAAACGAGCTTTCAAGCAATGTATGGTACATATCCCTCGGCCATTCAAACGAGGCAGAGGAAAAAGTGAACTATGAGAGCAACGCTTATTTCTCTCTTTTCTTCTACATGAATAAGCCCTGCTCGTACATTTTACATGGTTTCATTAGACCTCGAATCTACTCTCGGTAGGTACCTGTGCACATTTGGTTCACCCTCCAGTACACGCTTACTTTCGGATCGGCGTGTGATCATTTCAGCGAGTAGATCACGCAGCAAAACACGCAGCCGCGATCACTGTCAACGTTACTGGTTATGTTGGTCGCTGAGAGAACGAAATAGCGCACTGACTAAAACGTACTATGCGATTTATTAAGCGTATAATATGTATTAAGAAGTGTTATTCGATTAAACAAAATGAAACAGTCAGTCTTGTTTGTTTAAGAGAAACCATACAACGAAGATATTTCGTATTTGTGCACTCCTAGCCAAATTTACAGTCACTGTATTTGCTTTTACTCCAAAAGAAAAGAAAGACATAGCGACAACACATAGACGCTGGTTTGGCCCGAAATTTTACTTACAAGCAAAAACAGAAGCACGAAACCGAAAGCTAGCGTGCAGAACATGAACTTCACATCAACTGCTCTTACAAACATAACCTCGCGGTCGCTTCGATTCTCATTCACAAGCGAAAGATCATCGCATACGATATCACGGGGAATGCGTTCGCTCGTTCTGCATATTCGGTTGCTTGCGCGAACGTTGAAGAGATCGGTTCGATTCACCAAGAACCCGTATATCGATCTCGTCATGTCTAACATGCTGCCGACGACGCCGAACATAAGTAGGCGCGCCATAAAAAGCACCATCCGTTCGATTGTCTCGAACATGCAGCACGGCTCGTGTGTCGAAGGGCACGCCTACATCAGAAGCAACACTACACCTTACTGGCGGCTACAGGAAATCCGCCAGCCCTGCCAGGCCCGTTTGCCGCATCCACGTGAACACCTGACCTTCCTTCCCACGATCGCGTCGCAGCAAGCGAAAAAACTGATCGACGCGCTTCTGCCGGTATCGCCTTGCATAACAGTCGCCACGCATAGCCTGCAGAAACCGTCGGCTCCCATGCCGGTAGCTCCCATGACGATGGAACGGAACGACGTTGGTCACGGCAAGGATCGCGCGCGATGAAGACGAATCGGTTATGTGTGTGCGTGAACTTGAATTCCGCGGCGTTAATGCAACAACGTACTAGATTAATGCACGCGATCATCCGGTGCGCAAAGAGATAATCACGCCACCGCTAATCTCGCGCGCGATCCACACGCACACACCGAAACGTGCGTACTTTTGACGCGACGCCGGCTCGGCGACCGCGAAGCTGGCACGCCGAGAACGAAATTGGCGCACTTACTTTGCTTTGTGGCAGCTCATATTTTGGGGGTCGTTGGAGGAAGGAGTTGTTCGAGTAGTGAAGACTTGGTGAAGGGGGAAAACACACGACCTGCCACCGTAGCTCTCCACCCAAGTGCGGCGAAGGGAGAAACGAGAGAATCAAGATTTCGCACGGGACAGGAAGTGTTATTTTATATTTTGCCGACAGGATGTGACGTCATGCAGAAGAAAGAGGAAAAAGTGCGCATGCGCGCTTGGTTTCCGTAACCGAAACCGTTTCATCGCTGGCTCGCTCAGCTCGCCCGCCTCGACTTCGGTGATTTTTTTCCATGAGGCTACGTTCTGTTCATTCTGTAACAATCTACATCAATTTACTTCTCACGTACGGCGGGCATCGAGCAATACTAGCGGCGGTGGCGCCATTAATCTGGCCAGGCAGCTCCTGAACGCAGCATTTGCACTAATTAGTGAGCATTGTTTTCCGTGCTCTGGCTTTTTCTTTCCTTCTCTTTGTACCTAGCGACTTAGCAGCCGGCAAACTTTAACAGACGCGCTTACTTTAATCATTACGAAGAGAGAATGGGAGAGTTTTATTCAAGGAAAACCACAAACGCTTACAACAGTACGCCGAGCTCAAGTTGGGCGGGATTTAGGTACGAGTCAATAAGAATTTTTTAATATAATTTTTATATATAAATGCGAGAATCGAGGAAAGAAAGCTCGGTGCTGACATCTTTCAAAGGCATTTCTACCTAAGCGTCTAACAAATTACATTTTTTTTTCTTTTTGTACTGTGAATGTCTCTGCGTTACTCGAACATGCTTACATCAGGTACACTGCTGGGAAGTGTCAGTAATTCTTACCTTTTAAGAATGCCATCCGTCCATATCGCGAAGTGTCCTGTATAATCCTCTCCACAACTAAAGCTGTACCGCCCTTATAGCAAATACTTAAACCCCCATACCAATGTCCAGAGCGAAAATTCTTGTGGAGTTCTCACCTCTACCCCCACCCCCATGCCCCCTCCCTCCGCCCGTTGCCCAGAAAGAAAGCTTGCCAACCCCAATGGCTGCAGCCATTTTGGGAGCTTCCAAGAAAGAAAAGGTCAAGGGAAACACAGTTCATAGAAATGATGATTTTATTTTTTGACGACTATACACGAAAGAATGGCCACTACAGGTACCAAACCAAATTTTTGCACATGAAACACCTGCACACCTATAGGAGGCTCATATCTATGCTGGCACAGTAAAGAAGCCGTGAATGAAATTGCAAGCAAAACAGGTTTGACAAAATCCAGCATGGTCACAGCAAAATAAGGATGGGGCAGCGCATATCCATTAAATTTTCATTACCAGGATGAGAGGTGTTTTCTATGAGCTTAGGGAAGAAATACTTTCAATGCAAAATTTTACGGGCAATGAGTATCGAAACAACGTCACTGGAAATCTTAGCAGCAGCAACGCTGCCCGCAAATGATAAAAACGCTCAAAAAGCTTCAGTGGTCTTCGCTGTGCTGTTTAAACCAACCGTTAACTTTTGCCCACCCACAAGCAACCGACAAACTAAACTGACAAAAGATAACTGCAATAAGCCTCGCAGTTTGACTTGGTAGTTTGGCTAGTTATGGAGGCAGTTTTCCTCAGGTAAACAGAGGCACAGTGTTTGCAATCGCAACTGGTCACTGATTGCACCAAAAATCGCATTGACTGTGCCAGAAAATATAAAGTAGACCACACCACTTTTGAGCTCACGATTGTGTCTTATCTTATGGTACAAAAAAAAAAAAATGAAAGCTGGCCTCGTCTGCTGACTTTCCATAGGAAGCAGGGAACGGGGACAAGCAAAGGAGAAAAGTACAATAATACGGCGCGCGTTTCTGGCTGCCAACAAGACGTAGACTTGCACAGAAGAAGAAAAACGATTGGTGAGCTAGGACAACAAGAACTTCTTTTTCTTTTTTAAATCTTAAAGGAGCAAAAAAACAGACAGCCCCGACGACGCCTTCCCCAATCCCTCCCTCCCTCCCTCCCTCCCTCCCTCCCCGAGATATAAAAATACTCCTCGTCGATCTTTGACACAGCTGCAGTTTACAGATGTGCCTATGTCGCGATAACTCCCTCCCCCGACCCCGCACACCCCACACCACGGCATATTTTTATAAAAAAATGGAAGAAAAGCAACCAACAGGACCGAAAGCAGCAGTAAAGATTGTTTCCTCTAAGACAGCGGATACGCCACAATGACACACACTCTGGTTCAAACCACCTTCCCGAAATGATAAACAAAGCATTGTAACGCTGTTACAGATGCTTCTCCTTTTTTCTTTCCATTTCATTGTGCGAGAGAAGAGAAAAATCTTGCAAAATGGGAAGGGGGTGCCTGAGTGGGAAAACATGAGGTGGGGGGGGGGCAATGAAGAATGTTTGGGTTCCGAATGCTGGAAAGCTGAGAATCTGTCAGTCATCAAAGGAGACTTGTTTGATTCTTGTTGTCCAAACTGTACAAGGTCCTCTCTCACTTGTTGCTCACTTCTCTGCAACAAGACAAGAAGAACGAACAATGCAAGGTAAGGGCGCTGCCACATCACAAAATTTCATATTATGAATGATGGTGGACTTTTACGATACAACCCTGGACCTGGCCTAAAGAGGGATGCCGTAATGGAGTGCGCCAAATCTGTTCCAATAAAGGGACACTGGAGAGAAACACTTCATCATTGTACAGACTGATAATGTTTCAAAACTCTATTTTCATTATTTAGGTGTTAAAAAGTTCCTTATTAGATAAGAAAATGAATCCCAAAGTTATATTTCTCGAATTTCGTGCTAGAACCACAGCAGTGGTACGTTAGTGTGATGTCGTAGATTCCAGAAGTTATTTTCTTGTATCGGGGCTGTTGTGGTGTAGTAAGAGTTCTCAAAAGTCTCGAACTGCAGCTTTTGGCTCCTTCAGAAAACAATGCCTTCAGCGATGAAGAAGTAACTAGGCCTGAGCACAGGCTAACAAAATCTATGATGCCATAATGAGCTGGTGCTAAAAAGCTAGCAGTGCCACTTTCTTTCCTTTTCTTTTCTTAATTTAGACCTTTCCTGGCGTGTAAAACCTCCTTTAAAGGTAATAAGTAGCTTTTTTGTCATTTTACAAAAGGGTAATTTACCAACATGGTGAAACAACGCGAAGGACAAAGGGCAGCAAACGACAGGACGAACCTTCATCTTAGTCCTCTGCGCTGTTTCACCATGTCGGCATACTAACCCGCCCAGCTGTCATTTCATCATTGATTTCCTGATACAGCTCAAGTTATTTTTCTCTATAGTGTCCCTCTAATGTGTACCAAAATCAGAGCACATAGGTATTTTTACATACACTGAAATATGGTCAACCAGCATAGGACATCTAATGGTCTGAAACGCAAATCAGGTCTTCCCTTCTGTTATGGTTCACCACGTACGTCGTGCTTGCCAATGTTTCCTGCCCCATAACTGAGAGCTTTGTCAAATCCAAGGTCAAAACGCACAAGCCAATTTATAAGTGCCTATTCCTCACAATTTTAGGATAAAGCAAGATAAGGTATATACAAATTACAATTTAACTGTCCATCACAAGAAAACACTAAGTCAACCATTACACACAAAATAAACCTTTGTCAAAACCATCAGCCATCACACAAATCCCACCAGCAGCTGCACACAACAAATTTTCATTAAATTCCCACAGGTACCTGCAATTTCGAACGGTTGGAAATGTCGCCTTTCCAACACGCCTGATGGATTCAATGGTTATAACTTACACATTTTCCATTTTACATCACGATGTGCAATGTGCAAAAGACACTGATATACTTTAGCACTACTAACTCAACCATGGTTCAGACAGATCTTAAAGGAACACTAAAGAGAAATACTAAATCAGTTGAGTCCGGTAAAGCATCCTTTCAAGACCCTAATTTCGTAAGTTTTGCGGTCATGGGTTCATTATTAGAGGAGAAAATGATGATCAAAGTTCAGTTTTAATTTCGCACTGTAACACCGATGCCGGTACTTCAGTCCGATAAAGCAGTGATTTGGGCTTGTTGGTAAGACATCGTGAGGCTTATAGCGCGTTAAAAAGACAAGGACGAAAGTGAGACGTGACACACACAGGCGCTAGCGCCTGTGTGTGTCACGTCTCACTTTCGTCCTTGTCTTTTTAACGCGCTATAAGCCTCACGATTCAGTCCGATGCCACAAATTTTAATATATTTCTTCATACAGTAGTACCCTATCAATGCATTGTTCAAGAGACTGCAGAAAGAAAACTTAGCAGCCAGAAAAACTTAACAGTGAGAAAGGCCCTGAATTGACCCAGCAACGCCAGAAACAGCTCTGAATGGCTGGCAGGAAAGTTATTAGACATCTCGGCACTTGTACGATGACCGGAGATGACGGATGCGTACATGTATAATTAAACACATACTACGTCCTGTAATATTGGCCCCTTTTCAATTTTAATATGCTTAAACATAACATAACATGGCTTTATTACGGTGAAGGTGACTTTAGGGAGCCAGAAAAAAAAAAAATTTACAACCATGCCGAGACCTGATCATCAGGACCGGCGATCTCGTACTTCCGGCATATCGAGGCTGGGCCGCAGATGGGGTATGACAGGCTTTATCGCGAGTGTACATTTAACATATTCAAAGCAATGTACAAAAGTAAACATGCTTCTGGAGCGGTAAATTTGCGTGAGCATCGCATTTGAAACGCAGCACAGTATGCAGGAACATTGCAGATTGGCGACGCAACTGGACATACCAAAAAAATGTTTTGCCAATGCTAAAAGTGTAACTGGGCCCGAGCAATTGCCATTAAAATCCATGGTGTCACAGCAAGCTGGAGCATAATCTTCAATTCAGTGGCGCCACCCTTGAAGAGACCCTGAAACACTTTTCTAACTAATTGTAGAATGCCCTCACTATTAAAGAATGTCGTCTCACAAACATCGTGCCCAAAAAATTTTCTAATCCTTTAACAATAAGTGGAGCTACTGCACCAATATCCATCTTTCTCTCTTTCTTTTTTCATCTCTGTTAGCACACTGGAAGCTACACACAGTGGAGAAGTCGAGAAAGCAAAGTCCCAGCCAGAAGCCGAGTGTCGCGGCACCGAAAGGGCTCGTCGCGGCACCCCATGGCGGCCGCAGTAAACTACGCTACGCAGCACACCGCTTGTATCTTGGAGGCCAGGCACAGCGCAAAAAGGAAATTTTGTCTTTTCAAGATTGCAGACATGTATATCTTTAATTTATTTAAATCAATATTAGCAATTACATATTACTGAGAATACTCTCCCTTTCACGAGATCAGCCAACAGTGTTAGTGGGTCCAGCTGCTTTCGATGCTGCTACATGATGACATTGCGAAGAGAAAGCACACAATTTTTTTTCGGGTTTGACAGGAGATTGTAAATTACATGTGGCACGCAGTGCAGTAATATTTGGCTCGCATGTTCACAGCAGCCTCTATGACAGCTAGGCAATGTTTTCTCACCATGCTGAAAAGGTGTTTCGGACCCCTTTGGTTCGTTTTTTGCATCTTTTCTGGCTTACTAAACATCTTATGGTAAAAGTGGCATTTTCGGTATTATAGTACAACTAAAACAGTTCAAATATTTTTTTTTCGCTTGTTAGTGTCCCTTTGAGAAAAAAAATAAGCAATAAATAAAAGACACAATGAACCCTCATGCAGAACAAAAGGGAAGGAGCGAAGCGTTTCTTACATTCTCGATTAGCCGTGCATACGACTAGTACTGACCCCTGAACGGGTGTGGGAAATTGCCTGCCATCAACGATGCAGCTGCCCCACTAGGAAATCCTGTGGGAAGAGGGAAAGTGCGAGTGAGTGGCCACAAAAAGCACCCACGAGGCAAACACCGTTTTTCAAAATGTGAATGCTCCCTTCAGGCATTCGGCAACAACAAACTTTCTGCAGCACAGTAAGACTCCCTTCAGGAAGAATGCGAGGAGTACTTTCAAAGCCTGTTCATCTCCGAAATTCACAGCTCTTCTAAACCGAGGTGCATTTTTACACATAAAAAAAAAAGAAAACCAACTTGCATTCAGTTGACTCTGCGGTATAATCAAGAGACCATGGCTGCTTCCTCATCAGCCGGAAAGACTGCATCATTGGCTTTGAATGAAATCGACAGTGTTCGTGAACAGCTTACCTGCACTGCATAAAACGAACCACTGACTGATTCCCTGTGGTGTGGTGGATTAAATAAAGACCATGGAACAAGTACTGCTTGAATGCCCTATGAATTGAGAGCGACGAAGCACTTTGTTTTGAGTGCCAAATGGACCTGTCGCATGCAGGCATCTTAGGTCTCACACCCTGCCATCCAAAACAGTAGCAAGTCCTGGATATATTGCTCGCCTATATCTTTCTGAAATTGGCCTCCTTGATAAACCTGTTTTCTTCATGTTATAAAAGGGCCTCAATTCTTTGCCATCATGTTCAGCTGCAAATATTGCCATCAGCCTTAGTCGCATGTTTTCTTAAACATCCACTGCAACAGTTCAGTATCCAGCGCAAGCTTGCAGGTTTAATCCGCAAGTGCAGCGGTTTTATTTTGATGGGGTAGGTAACAAAATGCAAAAAAAAAAACCTGCTAGTGCACACAAATTTGGGTAGCATGTCCCAGTAGGTCGAAATCAACCTGGAGTCCTTATAATCCGTGTCTGATAGCCCCAGTGTTGCCTTGGAGTATTAAACCACACAAATTAATCAATCATATCCTCACCAACATTTTTCAATGCAGCCCCCTGTGACCACGCATCAAACCTACGAAACCCAGTGTTCGGGACCAGAATGACATTACCATGGAGTAAAGAAACAAAAAATACTTGGCAGGGCAGCATGACACGAGATGGACAGCCTTCGCAAAGCAACCTTCCATGGTGCCATACTCTCCCTGCTTTCACAAGCCAAATGTACACAGTGCGCATTGAATTCAAGGAACAGCATGCCACAAGTTGACTGGATCATGCTAGACTTGAATGACTGCTGGCCATCGGAGTTGCTGCTGCTCTGTCCAGCCTGTGCCACTCACTTTCTGCTTGCTGCATTTGAGACCTTTAACCCTTTGAGGGTCGAATTATTTTGAAAAAAACTTTCCCAGGTGGTCAAATTATTTTCTTGCGGATCTTGAATGTCCAAGATGTATTAAGTCGGGAATAAATAGTCAAAAATAATTAGGAACAGTATTTTGGTGTCGGCATCACTCAGAATTGCAAAATGTTCAATAGTATTTCCGAGCGTGGTACTCCTTGTAACACGGGTCTACGCACAGCGCCTTATCGCAGTCTGCACACCTAAAATGCATGTCTGTTCTCTTGAAGCGAGGAGTTGTGTTGGCGCACACATGCCATCTCTGCGTGCGGCTGCCTTGGGCAGAGGTCTGAGGCACCCTCTTGCGTAAGCGCGTTGCCGCGGAGAGCGAGAATACCTCGCGAACGGCGCTGATAAGCAAGTGGTGATAACCAAGCTAAGAGAAGTGCCAATCAAGATAGAAATCAACTTCCGCCGCCCCTGCGAGAGCGTGCCGACAAAGAGAAAAACAACGTTTCGCGCGCCTCCGTTGCGATCACGCGGCGGAACCGAAACCGCGAAAGCGCGTTGCCACTGAGAGCGGGAATACCTCGCGAACGCCGCTATAAGCAAGCTAAGAGCAGCGCCAATCAAGATAGAAATCAACTTCCACCGCCCTGCAAGAGAGTGCCGACAAAGAAAAAAATGACGTTTCGCGCGCCTCCGTTGCGATCACGCGGCGAAACCGAAATCGCCAAAGGGGCGTTGCCGCAGTCTGAGCGACGCGCTGAAGCTAGCAATCAGCTCTGTTTATCTCCCCAAGAAGGTAGCACCAATTTCAAACGCATCTTGTAAGTGCTAAGAGGTGGCAGCACCTCCTGATGAGCGCTCATCGTCATTATGGCGCGAAATTTCAAACGGAGGGTCGGAACCGTACCCGTACGGCAAAGACCTTGCGGGACAGAAAACCGCCGCCGTACATGTACGGCGAAAACCTTCAAAGGGTTAAATTTCGGCGTCGGTACCTGGAAATGTCACCACTGCAACAACGCCTGCTCCGAAGCGTTTGCATGATTATCCATGCATTGCAACTTCCGAGCATTGCAGCAGACGACGAACCCAGCGCTGCCATGCGAGGCAACCAGAAACAACTGCTTGCTGTCATGTGCTTTTCCCACGATTCCTCATTATTAGTTTATGACCAGGCTTCAAGACTGTCACACAGTACTTTCTCCCAAGTTATCCTTCTCTCCTCCATGGCCATTACCACTGAGTCAACATGACAGGCGATTTGGTCTTGATCTAGAGTCTGTTGTGAAGGGAGTCCTACTGTGCTCACATTCTCGCGTACTGAAACATCCGGAACAATACCTCGCAGCAGTGAAGAGATTCTGTTGGAGTCATCACACCTCTCCTGCTGCACTCCCTCCAACATGTATCTGATGCCTTTGAGAAAATGCATCAAGTTCCGGTTTCAGCCTCGCGAGCAACAACACTCATGCACACTAAATGACCTACAGTGGAATCTCGATAAACGGAAATCGCTTAAACAGAAGTGCCTCTTAAACTGAACGCCGTCCTCATGGTTAGTTGGCTTTGTATTCATGCAGTCGCATTCAGCTTTGTTTCTCAGTAAATGGAACTCCTGATAAGTGGAACCAATTTACCTGGTCTCCTGAGGTTCCGTTTAAAGAGAGTCCACTGTATACACACCAGCGTTAACGAGAAATTCTCGTCAACGAGAACGACACAGAAAACCTGAACGATTACATCAAAGCAGCCGTCTGGCTATTAAAAAGAAAGTAAACACCCTCTGCATTTCCTGAATTGCTGTTACCAGGTCCACAGATGATCTGCAATTCAACTGCAAGGTAACACCTCTGAGTGAAAATTCCACTTCACAATCCTCCCCATGTGAGTGTGGATTATTATAACTATACTGGAAAGTTTGAATGGCGGCTATTATTACTCGCTATTCGAAAGTTTCAAATATGAGCGCAACCAAGGTTGTTGCTGTGTGCTCTAATTCCCTTCCCCTCGACCTCATTGCTTCACACTCGGGACATAACAGTGACAAATAGTGTTGCGAGTGGACTGCCCTGTACACTAGAACAAGCTAAACACTCACACTTTCTTAACAAAAATATATTACTAGTTATATAAAACATGAGTCAGAACACATACAACGCAGATGGCGAAGCAGACATTAGAGAGGAAATCTAGAGAGTTAAATCATTTATTCCTTTTAACAAGAAAATGGCAAACATTAACAACAAAACATCAAAGCATAAGCCAAATATACTGTGGGGAAAAACCAAAACATGTCTCAGCATTTCCAATAGGTCTTCATGCAATGAGCAACTGCATTTCTAAAATAATTCTATGTATTGTGCCATCAGAGGCACTGGACATGTGATGCAAGGTTAGTGGGGGACTAGAGCTACCTTCTTTGTTATGTCCGTTACAGCGAAGGCCTTTTGTGAGAAAATGAGATTTCAAAAGAAGGACATTATTCCCTTCAACACAGAGGCTCGCAGTAGAGCAATGTGAGGAAAAGCAGGCGAACTAAAGATCTGCCGCCCCAAGAAGCGTAACACAATCCAATCTGCAAGCATGAGTGTACATGACAAATGACTACCACTGAGTGACATGCAAACTAGTGAATGAGGCATAAAGGTTAGAATCCCAGTTTGTAAGCAAACAAAAAAATAATGCCAGTTGGCCACCCAACATAAAACAATGAGAAAGCCACCTCATTACTGGCACAAGCACAACAACATCAAAATTCAATGTGCTAAGGTGCACTAAGACAGGAAAGCATCAAACAGAACATTACAAAAATAAAACAGTTACAGCTGAAGATACAAGCGTGCAAAAGCTTCGGGTAGCCGGTAGCACGATGGCAAAGCTTCAAATGGGTTGACGAGCACGTGTTTAGGATAGATGGCCAGGAAAAGCAAGCATACAGGTGCCATCTTGTGCTACAATGTCACTCAGCGAAGGACTTTCGTTGCACAGGCAAGCCACAGACATGAGGGGAGACAGGCAAATGCCAACAGCGCCAAGCTCACTTAGTTCGCAGCAGACGCTTGTCCTAGCTCCATCAGGCAGGACAAAATGTCCTGCCTGATGAAGCCCGAGGCTACTTCGACTGGTCATTTCAACAGATCTCCAGCTGTGCTGCAAATTTTGTGCCAGACATGTAGCTATCGGGCCACAATGCAAGAATGAGTAGGCCCTAATAGGGGTAACTCGGGAGTCGTAACTACGGCCGGACCACCTATTTATTGTTGCAGCAAAGCTTAACTGCATTCTTACACAACCTTTGTAGCACTACCACCAGAATGCTGTGAATTGACCAGCCAAAGACGCAAAAAGTGTCACTTGGATCAGAAAAGCCACAAGTGGCCTTCAGCAAAGTGGCTCAGCCTAGTGGCAACAGCAGACCGGCAGGCGTTAAATCTTGCAGGCGTTGGCTACAGACAGGACAGGAACATGTCACAAAAGGAGCAGGCACTGAACAAAGTTGGACAGAGTCGGCAACAAAGAATTAAATCCAAGCATCCCACAGGTCATACAGCTTGTTACAAGGTGCATGTGCGTGCAACACAACACGAGCTTTCCAAGGTGCAGAGGAGGCAGGTGGGAACAGCAGGCTGTCAAACGTGTGTTTGAGACAGCAAAGCAGAGAGGCAGGGCCAACAGAAGGAAAATGCATTGCACTGCACAAAAGGGCCGTAAAGGATAGGTTAGCTTGAGAGACAGTTGCAGTGCAGATGGATCAGGCTGAGGCAGCATGGGAAGTGCATTCATAGCAAGTGAGAAGGGCTGTTGCAGGAGAAGGAAAAAAAAAAAAAGAGTCTAGAAAGATGTCCAGGCAAAAATGTGCGCGAGGAAACAAAGCACAGGCAGAGGCAATATTGAGTAGCACAGTCGTTGCTCCTCAATGTGAAGGACAAGCAAGAGGAGGAGGTGGCTGCTTCGGGCAGTGGAGACAGAGGTGGTTGGGAAACAGGCAGCACAAGCACTATCACGGCTCGGCAGAGGTAGGTGAGGAGGAGGATGAGGAAGAGGAGGAGGACGGGCTGCTGTTGCCGCCAGCGTCAGGCGAGGCAGTCTGACCTGAGGCCTGGGCGAGGGCCGACTGGCTCGAGAAAGCGGCGGCGGCCGCCGCTGCGGCGGCCGCAGCCGCGGCAGCGGCGGAGGAGGGTCCGGCAGATCCCGGCGGTGGAGGGGGTGCGCCGGCGGCGGCCGCTGCAGCGGCAGCGACGGCGGCCTGTGAGGGCATCACGGCAGCGTGGGGTCCCATGGCTGCCGCCAGGGGTGTTGCCTGCCCCGATGGCTGGCCCGCCAACCGCGACAAGATGCCCCGCTCGGACATCTGCAGCCGCTGGGCTACTGGCGGTATGCGGGCCAGCGTGGCAGGCAGCCGGCTCACATCCGACTTCATGTCGCTCAGCAGCTCCTCCAGCTGGTTCAGCACTGGGAGAGCACAACAGGGCGCCAGATGAGGGCATGAACCAATTCCAACAGCGGTCACTTCACTTGCGTCATTGAGCGGAAACTACAATTGAACCTCACTATAACGAAGTCACATCCGACACAAAGATGTCTTCATTATATACAATATTCACCATAAGCACATGTTTGTTACATGCTTATATTGGCAAGAAACATTTTAGATTTACTTTGTTAAACCTGTGTTCGTTACGTATAATTCAGATCACGCATCTTCGAGGGTCAATAATGTCCGACTGCATAGGTCAGCGGCACTTTTCTTATTGCAACAAGTGATAATGGTGAAACGGCATAACCGATCAGATTCATTACACTTGCGCATGTTATACCATTTCAAGTGTGAATGGTCGAATACAAATACTAACAAAGGCATTCTCAATAGCTTTGGAAAGAAGCTATGCAATAAAAATTGCCTGTGGTTTAGCTCTGGTTAACCCTACTTGAATTGCGAAAGCAAGAGCTGCAAAAGCGGTTTCTTCAGCAGTTGAAGAGTCACTACGGGACATGGCACGACTTCTTCTAGACGCTTCTGGAGTCGTGCGGCACGTTCTTCTGGCATCTCTTGAGCGCGTTGTCTCTTTCTCGCTTCGTTCTGTCGTTGTTGCGTCTCTTTCGCACTCTCCATAATGACTAAATACACTGAGGCAAAGCGCATATATATATATATACCCCCCGCGAGGCGACACCTCAAGGTCGTTCGTCGGCCATGGCATATAGCATACAGCTGCCTGCATATGGCATATGGTGCAACGAGCCGAAATGGCTCGCTGGCTGGCGCAGTAATGCTTTCGCTTTAAAAACTGCCAGTCGGAGAGCGAGGAACGCCAGTCAAGGAGAAAGCAACAAGTTCAGTACACTCACCCTTATGGAGGACAGCATTTGCCGGCTTGTTCCCTGCAAGGGACTCTTTCGACAAGTGCTGGTGCGATTCCGCAAGGCACTCGAGCTCCGCAAACCTGGGCATAAAAGCATGAACTTGCCAAGAGGCCATAGCAACACTCAACAGTCAAGCAAGCTTTCCAACCTGCACCCATTAGTATTTGATTATTTATTCTAGCTTAGACCCCAACAGCTTTCTGGTTACCAAGTGCAAGCGGCCCGCTTCGTGAAGACTCGCGATCTGCAGGACTTCATTAAAGTTTTACCATACCATACCATAGACCCCAACATCACCAGGTTTGAGGCGCAGGCCAACCTGTGCTTCCAGCCAGCAACATTACGCATTTCGTAGTCCTCACTGCTTTACTGCTATCATCATCATCATCATTGTGATCACCAACCTACCATATTTACTCTCATAATGATCACACTTTTCTGCCAAAAAAAAAAAAAAAGTTAACGCAAATTCAGGGGTGCGATCATTACGCAGGTTAAATTTCTGGCGAAAAGAACAATTTTTTTTTTTCATCCCGCATTTGCTGCGGGATGACAACAGGCCAACAAGCAGGCTGCTGCTGCTGAACAGTGCGGGACACCAAAACAAAAATGGTGGCCGGCGGACCAAGCTGAATGCGCTAAAGATATTTTTTTTTTCTTCTCCCGAGTACATTACGTGCATTGAACCAGTTTCTTCCGTATCAGTATTTAATAATATCATTAATATCGGCAAGTATGCGACAATAACGTAGCCATGTCCACTTTGAGGGGACAGAAACAGATGGGCGTGCTTAGCTGCCCGTGACATAGAAACACATGGCGGGTATGCTGCGGAAACTGCGGCATTTGTCTTCACTGCTATCCTAATACGGCAAGAATCTGCTCAGTGTGGGCGTAGAAACGTGTCGAAAGAAATATCTTAGCTTCGTTACAAGCGTCGGCATATGAATGGGGTACACTGCTAACGTATCAGTGTAAACGTGGCCACTATCATTCTCGCTTGCGATTTTTTTTGTGCCTACGAGTGCAAACGAGAAGAATCGAAAGGCAAATTTTTTGTTGTTGTTGTTGTTGACCAAAACCATTATGAAGCCTACAAATAATAAAGCCAAGGTAAGTTTGGTTGTAGCTTTCTTTTTTTCATGGAAGTGCGGAAAGTGATGAAAGGAATGAAATGGAGCATCTGCTCAAGGATGTTTGGTGTGTACAGACTGCTTGGTATGTCTTCAAGAGTCGTTCATGTAGCATTCGACAGATGGTAAGCGCGATCATCACTAGCTAGACTTGGCACACGACATATCGCCGCAACAAGCTCGGGGTGCGATCATTACATCGGAAAGAAAAAAAAATTGAATTCCGACAACAAAATTCAGGGATGCGATCATTACGCGAGTGCGGCCATTTGGCAAGTAAATACGGTATTTATGTCCACTGCAAAACAAATGCCTCTGCGAGTAGTCTCCAATTACCCCTGTCATGCACCAGCTGCTTGTAGTTTACTGCTACAGCTAGGCCCAAAGCAACCTTGAGCTGAACATCGAAGCTAGCTGCACTATGAATTTTGCGAGTGGATTTTCTTTTTCTCTTTATAATTGGGGTGAGGGAGGCGGAGGAATGTTTCAGCACACATCTTTCTTTCAACCTTTGTTGAATAATAGAAAAGTCAATCTTGTTAAGCCTTTTAAATAGTTTGCTAAATGGCTATATAAACTGCAGGTTCAATTTATTTATTCTTGTGCTGTGAGCTTGGCCATTGAGTCCCATGTCTATCTGTGTTCTCAGTTCTCCTCATGAGGATACTTCCTACCAAGCCTATCCTCATCATCTGAATCAAAATAAAGCTTTGCCCCTAATGTACAATATATAGTATTTACATTCTCTCCCAATCTCGTTAACCTCCCTCCTCTTAGGACATGCTGCATCATCATTTGGGCGAGATCAGTTTTTCTTGCAAAAAAAGAGTAGAAGTAAGCATACACCACATACTCTTATTTGTAGCTTCCATTCAGTCTAGCAAGAACTACCACCTACACTCTGCGTCCTTTGCAGCAGTGGTGTCTTAACACCACCAACTAAGGAGATATGGAAATACGGAGCCCAGAATTAGGCAACGCTATCGGTCAAGCGCACAAACAAGTTTGAATTTTTGGGTATGCAAGGCCACTTGGGGAGGCTACTTCTGAAGCTGCCTAATGAAACTCAACATGATATCAGTTTACTCCAATCAGCCCAAACGTGGTCACCCCACCTGGTGTTGAGCGCCATGGCCGGATGGTTTGGGTCCTGCGTGAGGTTGAGGTAGGCCGCACGGCGCAGCTGCTCCTCAATCACCAGGGCCTGCTCCAGCAGCTTGAACCTCCTGGCCAGGAACTTGTTCTTAATCTCGAGAAAGTTTCCCTTGCCCACGTCCATCTTGAAGGGCTCGTTGATGATGCTGAAGGCCACGTCGTTCTGGATGTCCTGCCAGCGGCCATAGCCGTGCTTCACAATGCCCGCCAGCAGCCAGTAGTCATGCCGCCGGTGCCAGATCTCGTACTCGCGGCCCGGCACGGCCGCCCGTTCCTCGTTCTGCCACAGGGTGTGCAGCTCCGTGAAGCCGCCATCGGCGATGTTGAACATGAACTTGCGCTTGCTCAGCGGCACGATGGGCTTCGGTGTCGCTGCCGTGCTTGGCGCGGGCGTTGCGGCACCGCTGCGCTCGCCATTGCCGCTGCCGTCCGCAGACTTCTTCTCGTCGGCTGCAGCGGCAGCGGGCTTCTTTTCGTCCTCGGCCGACTTGGAAGCCTGCTTCCCACTCTCCCCTTCTTCTGCTTTGGATGTGGTGGCGGCGGCAGCCTTGGCCTCTGGCACAGTCTCTTCCATTGGTTCCTTCTTCACCACTGCGTAGAAACGAAGAAGCCGCACCGTTAACTCCAATGATCATTGCATTTTTCCACTCTTCCCTTCCTCCATGACTGGTGTGCACACGAACTGGGACATCATTGTATTTCCGTTTTCTTTCACATTGGCTACTCGACACGGCACTTGATGAGATAAGTACTCGGGCCTAGGGCATAGGGGTGTTATTCTCGGGAACCTTTCACACACGTGACTTGCATAAGATGGATTGGTATCCACAGGAGACAGCGTTCCTGGCACTGTGCTGAAACAGCGCGCTCGGCAGTGTGCCAAGAATGCCGCCACTCACTGACACTGATTTGTCCCGCACTACTGTACTTGTGCGCAATCGGCAATCTGCTTCGTTACTTTATTGAAATTTCGTTACACTAATTTGACCTTTTATGCAAGAACTACAGTTGCCAATGGATTCTTCTTACAAGGAAGGAGCTACAAAATTCTTCTAATTATATCAGACAATTGGAAAGAGGAAATTTTAGAAAAAAAAATTTGTTCAATTTAGGAGTCTGCAACAAAAGATACAGTTTTATGCCATGTTGATGATTTGTTCACATCAGAGGCACGGAGCGAAGTCAGCCACGCTTTCATGCTTGCAGAGGGCGACACTACCATGAAAAGTGCTGGCGTACTGGAGAGCAAATGTTCGATCTGCCTTTCACTTCGAGTCTCCAAAAGTCAAGATTACACAACTTCCAGCAGTAAATGCACGGGAACACAGCACACGATGCCACGCCATCTCAGCTCACTCCGTCTTTGCACTTCCGGCAGATTATTAGATTACCCCTAAATCAGGGCATGCGGGCTGTGTATGTGCTCAGTCATGCTGACGGCCAGGTACAGCCACGGTGGCTCTGAAGTCGGCGACTGTAATCGTGCATAAGCACACTTTGTTACATTGAGGTTCAAAATACCGTATTTACTCAATTCTAACGCACCCTTGATTGTGATGCACACCTGTTTGCCGTGACCTAAAAAAAAAGATAAGTCCTTCACAGTACCGCATACCTCATTCTCATTCTTTTATACAGAAAATCTTTCTCTCATGTGGAAAAAAAAAATTTACTTCCAATACACTGAAGTTGCGATAAATAAAAGAGTCGCAGTTTCACCTGAAAGGCAAAGCATTGATTGCGATAGCGAATTAGGAGACAGCTATACGAAAAGTAAGGATAGTAGTCTTGTCAGCCGTATAAACTTTTAAACATTCGCTTACTAACAAAATTATTAACCGTGGTGTCACACATGCACAAGCAAACATGAACATGTCTCACTCAGTGACCGTGGAAACTCTTTATGAAAATGCGCTGAGGAAATGCAGTAGCAGGAGTGAGCGAATTGACCTTTGTGCAGCCTCTCGCTTCAACACGAACTAAGCAACGAGAACACAGCGTGGTGCGCCTAGACGAGTACCGTATTTACACGATTGTAAGTAGACCTATTTCTTCTTTAATTTGAAAATCTGAAGTGGGGGGGTCGACTTACAATCGAGACCAAAACATGGCACCACCACAAAATTGTGACCAATGGGAGCTACAACGTAGCTACAATTTATGTTTACTCTATGGCCCTACCCGTAGCTTTTCACTATCCCTGTGACTAGACCTGTCAAAAGAGCCTCCCTGACGGCTGCATGTGGTTGGGTGCATTCGGCGTGGGCTGCTGTTGTACAAGATGTCGTGATGCTATCGTTTGCCAAATCTGGAATTTTGCTGGACCACGAAAAGCCGTGGGACTGTAGCAGCGATGACGATGGCAGCACTAGTGAAGACGAGTAGTCCAGTGACCATGTCAGCTACTAACAAATTTCTGTTATCGAATGCGCCCTCGAGTATGCTCCTCTTTTTTTTTTTTCTGTCGCACGTAAAATGGGGGGGTCGACTTACACTCAAGTCGACTTACAATTGTGTAAATACGGTAGACTCTGTTTCCATCGCAGATCACTTTCAAGATGGCAGCTGTGCCATACACAGCAGCCACCAGAGTAGAAAACCTCTCCTGTTTGTGCCAATCCCGCACGAAAGTTTCGGGAACTCCGAACACCCGTGATGCGGCCCAATTTACATCCGTCTCCGCACATGTGATCACTTTCCTTTTAATTGCGGCATCGTGATGAACTCTGTGTGTCTTCGTAGTCGGCATTTCCATTCTGATAGAGCAAACGCAGAAAACAGGAAGACAGACAGTGGACTAACCTAAGCACACATACTACACCACAAGGAGGAAGTTATGGCAGCCAGGCTCGAAGCACGTACGAGGCGGCCATTTTGAAATGCCAATGGCCATATGGTAACGCAGATTTAGGGTCGTACTCTATTCTAAAGTGCGACCCATTGCATCGGAAAAAAAGTGCATGTTAGATTGGAGTAAACACAGTACATGGTGTTCAACAGACAAGAGGTCACAAGAAGTTGAATAGTTTGTTATATCGTGAACTGAAGTTTGTTATATCAACGTTTACCTCTATATATCTGAAAGCTATTAGCCGCGAATATGGCCCCAGGGCACTACAACAGCGCCTTGTAGTAACTAGACATTCTACTTAGTGGTGACACGTCTCTCTTATTTGCATGTAGTCTCGCTGTTTAGACGGCGATATGTTTTGTCACATTCTGAAGCCCCTTACAATGCAAAGGAAATTAAGAAAAAGCACCCATCCTATGCCTGAGAATATCACATGGCACCAAACACTGCAAAGAAGACTGCTGATGTTGTCTTGGTAAATTTCAAACACTGGAGTGCATCAACCACTGCTGAGAAACGAATCTGTGATCTTACGCCCAGCATCACAACGCCACAGCCCTCCCCCGAGTCACCCCGGTGTTGGTAACGCTGGTCGAGTGGCAAACAACTTACCGACTTCCTTATTGTCCTTGGTCGCTGTTGATGCTGCTGCCTCTTCATCCTTCTTGGTCTCGCTTTCAGCTTTGCCTTCCTGCGACTTTGACTCTGATGACCCCAAACCCTCGGACTCCATTTTTGTGTCGCTCGCAGAGGACGACGGCTCCTTGCTTGCTGCTTCCTTGGCCTTGTCCCCATCCTCTGTTGACGTTGTGGGTGTTGAAGCCTGTGAAGTTAAAAAATAATAATAATAATAATTATGAAACTTAGGTTTTATCACTTTGATCACAAGACCTGCATTGTACCATCAATGAATAATACAAGCAGGAATGATGCCAAATGTGAAAGCCTCTCATAAGCATGCTCTATTATTTCCCAAATGGCAGTCTTTGTGAAGCTATTACAAGTCAACTCCATACTGACCATTCCTCACCGGTGTCACTGCGTCAATATGTGCTAGCATGAGTGTTGTAAACAAACATACCTATTCAAACGCAAGCACACAGAAATTTAGGGCTTGACAACCTGAATTTTTGTCTTTATTTGACACTAAAGCAACAGGACACAGATTAGAAAAGCATCTTGTCTTGGGTCTAGGTTCATATGCTCTTTTCTGCACGACTCTGAGCTTGACAAATTAAAACAAATAAGGCTTTGTCAAAATTTCTCAGGTCAGGTAAGTACAGATAGTCCTGTGAAAAATCACCCACCAAACGATGCATGGAGCTGCCCTGTAGGAGATTTCATAAACAAAAAAAGTCTATAAAGACGAGGTGAGCTCACTTTAGGTAAAGGTATGCAAGAACAAACTCTAAAAGTCACTTTTTACACTTGGCCCAGCGTGCAATGAAATATATACGAAGACAGGAAAAAGCACCTCAGAGCCTTCCTTGTCCTTGGGTGCTGCATCCTTGTCCTTGTTCTCATCCACAGATGGCTTCTTGTCCTTGTCCTCAGAAGAGGCCGCTCCGTCAGCCGTTGCCTCAGCGTTCTTTTTATCCAAGCCAAGTTCCTCGGGCAAGATGCTGTAGCTACCATTGATGTGCTCAAACTCTTGCACCTGTGCATAAAGACAGCATTTGGCACAAATTACTCGGTAAGGGATAATAGTTACGACGCAGTCAGATGCCAAGTACAGTGCATCCAAGGATTGCAGCATGGAAATTTATCAGCTGGACAAAATAATCAGAACTGAATTCCAAACATAGCAAGTACAGTTAAACCATCTATATAATGAAGTCAGTAAAACAGGCAATTTACTTCATCGCAATTTCGTTATATTAAAAGTCGACCTTTTATGCAGATAGGTACAGTTGCTGATGGATTTTTCTTACATGGAAGGGGTCGCAAGATTTTCCAAATTTATCGCGCTACTGGAGTCAAACGAATTTGGATAAGCAAAAAATTCATTTTGTTGAATTTGTGTCTGCAACGAAAGAAACGGTTTTCAAGCAAGTGACGCTTTTGCGTCCACGTTCCATCCCGACGGCTAATAGTGTTGCCTGCAGTGGGACGATGCTGTAATGAAGAGCGACGGCAGTGGGTAGTCTGCCTCTCGCTTCGACACGTCTCCAAAAACTCAAGATTATGCAACCTCCAGAGCTTTCAGAACCCCAGGAAGACAGCGCATGATGCCACGCTCTCTCAGCTCACCCAGCCTTCACACACGCAGCAGACTACATCTATAACAGGGCGTGCGGGCTGCGTATGTGTTCAGCCACCTGACAGCCATGCACAACCATGGCAGCTTTGAAGAAGGAGATGCCTGCCAACCTGCCCCCCACTCCCTTTCGTGTATAAACGTGGATAACTGTGTATTAAACACACTTTGCTATACTGAGGTTCAAAATACATGGTGTTCTATGGACAAGAAGTTATAAAATGTAAATACTTCACTATATAAAGAATTTCATTATATTTAAGTTTATGTCAAGATTTAACTGTACATGTAACCTAACCATGGAAACACAGCTACAGCATTTCGCGATGACAAGCGCCACTTCTTGCAGAAGAATGCATCAGGTCATTTTTCTTCAACGCAAATAAAACATTCACAAAAGCTACTAAACAATGAAATGTGCAAGTGCATTTCCCCGCTTTTTGAAAAACCACGAAGGATCAAATTTGAAGTGCAAGATGAAGAGGCAGAACGGACATGCACATCAACAACAGCTGCACCACATAGCATTATGAAGCAAGGCAGAGCTGTTCTCATGTATGCGCTCCAGACCACAAACAAGGGACATTCCTGCTAGGCACTTTATTTTTTTGGGGTAGGCAGATCTTACTCTGAGCAAAGATAGATGCAAAGTCCACAGCTCACACACCTTTTTGCGGATGAGGCTCATGACCCCGATCCGCGTCAGCACGTGCTGCCTGCTCAACCCTTCCCGAGGGACGCCGTCAGCAAATGTCTCTGCGTTGTCAACACCAGGTTCACACAAGTGCCGCATGAACAACGACACGTACGCCTTGAAGTTCTTCTCGGACTTGCCACGCAGGTCTCTTACCAGCCTGGGCAGGGATTGAATAAAGGGCGGCCTCTTCTGTGATTGTGTGCAAGTGGTTAGGCCAACAGTTAGGGTTTGTTAGTCAGCCAGCTGGTTTTTAATCAAGGTGACCAATAAGGGGACAAGTTTCACAGGAGAGAGGAAAGTTTGATAACACAGGCAGAAAGGTCAACCTGAGGTGCATCCCTCCAGCCAGCTACATTACACTGGGAAAGGATGGGTCATGACAAGGACAAAGAAAAGAGGCATAGTACATAACGAGAAGGTCTACTTGGAGCCTAGAGGAAGAAAAAAAAAAAACCAGTAAGGCTTGGATTCGTTGAAAACTTTATCTACAGTGCCATGAAGTGCCTAATGTGGAGTCCGACAACAACCATTTGTCGGACTCTACACACACAATCCAAGCGCATGTTGCCTTCTTCCGAAACTTATCCTATTTGTTGCATTGTTAGACGATCATGCTAAGGAAAGCATTTGTTGAGGGCTGAGCTACAAAACACAACTACCTGGCTGCCATTCGTTCTCTTGCCCCTCCTTACATCTTGAAACAACATGGCAGACTGTGCACCTATCATCACAACGCAAACTCCTGGCAAGTTCCGAGCACGTGGACCAGTGCCATGTGTAAAACTTGCACATAATATTGCAGCAGTGAAAGGCTACCTGCTTCTGCTGTCATATAGATCTGTGTCAGCAACAAAAGATGAGCAAACCGGATGAAGCACGAACAAAGCAAGATGCTGCAGTAGATGTCACTGCAGTTAGATGCCAACAGGTTCATTCTGTTGAATTCAACTCCGGTTAATTGGATCCTGACCAAAGGTACCGACCGGCACCCGTGCATTTCCATGGGCCCAAATTTTCAGTTTGATCCTAAAATTGGCATTCACTGGATCAATCAAACTTGACCAGTCAGCATGCATGTGCCTGACAGAAGCCAACAGAGATCCCTCTAGTGGCAGCATCTGTCTTGGTGGACCTTAGGGGTCAGTGAATGATTGAACATGTCATCTCCTGTCAAAAACGCCTATTTTCGGGCTCCACTAGGGAGATTTTCAAGCAATAACAGTAGCTCGCAATGTCTAGTATTTATTAATTTTAACATATGAATTTTTTTTGTTTTTTCAGAAAAATTGGCCTGAGAATTGCCTCAGTGTAATTGAGCACTAAACCAAAATTGCCTTTATGGCATTCGTATGCTTTACCGCATCACACAACTGTCTTGCGGTGAAGCTGACTTCAGGAAAGGGGCTGCCATTTTGCAACACTTGCCTATTTTTCTTGCTAAAAAAAAATCAGATGTGTGTTACATTTCTGCTTTGTTTAGGAGCTTTAATGTCATTTCTATGTTAGTTTTATACTTTGGATACACAGAACATGGGTGCACGTTTGATTCGGGGGCACATTAAAATAGGGCTAATAGTACTGCCAAATGAATCAGCAGTGTTCTCTTGTGTTTCTTTCTTTATCTTGTTTAATTTGACCAGACGGATATTTCAATCAATTTCAGCAGTCCGGTCAGGGTCAGATATACGGAAGTCTGCTATACCAGCCTTTAGCACCTTCAACCATTATTAACTCACCATTGAGAGTTAAAAGCATCCTGGGGAGGCATGCCATATCTCATAATAGCGTTCAAGAATGCCTTCCTCTGTCGAGCATTGAACCCAAGGACCTGCAAGAGAGAAGCATGGCTTAGCTCCAAGCATGCACCAGGGGAGCCTTGAATGTATGCACAATGCCAAAAATATTAAGAAAAATAATATTCACTCACATGAAAGCGTGGAACAAGCCTATACTTTAAGTGGCCAGCTAGCTTCAAAGGCTGAACATGACCAAGCTCATCACTACACAGCGTGACATAAGAGCTGCTCACAGATGTCACTGACACTTATGGTATACTGATGTGCATGTCTACCTTCATTTTGTTCTTTTATAGCAAATATATATATATTTAAATTAGGGATGGTAGGCTTAACTATAATGCTTATGTTGCACCTTTGTCAAAGGGGCCTCATATTCGGCCACGATTCACTTTAACATTTGTTTGACTCTAGAGTTAGTTTCTAGCCAAAGGCATAAGGATGCCACCTTGCACAAGTGACCAATCACTCGCAAGGTCTGTGGTCAAGTGCACGAAGCAACAAAAAAGCCACTACAAGCTCAGCACAGCTCAAATGGGAGGCAATACTGTTCTCCAAAGCGCAAGGTTACCTCACAGTGGAGACAAGCTTCAGCATCTCAGAAAAAACAGTCCACACGAATGGAGCACGCCATGCTGGCCTCTGCGACATTCTATGTACACGGCGTGCGGTGCAGACTTACGAGCCAACAAGATTCGCAAGGCATTCATGAAGTACTCTGTTTTGACTATGCCTCTGCTTGCAAGCTTTCCAGAAGACAACACCAACAGCAAGCCATAAGTTTTCTCAGCAACTAGCAATGCGGACTACAGCATCAGTAAGACAAGTACATTTAACCGCCATAACTCGTGTTCCAGAAACCTTTTGTTTGCTTTTCTCTTTCGATTCCTGGGAGTAAAAACTAAGGAGGGGGGGGAGAGGGGGTACGGTTTGCATTTACAGCTAACTCATACAAGGCAACACGTAGATAATACACATATACTCCCTTTCTTTTTTCCTCTTAGCAAACAGTGACATCACATGTAACCCTGAACTAACCGTGATCGACAACAGTTCTAGTGAAGTGATGAATTATGGAAAATTGCTGTGGCCCTACTATCCCATAGCACTTCCTTTGCAGCAAACACTAGCTCTATAGGCTACCTACACAACAAAGGTTCACAGCAAGATGGGCACAAAGTGATCATTCGTAGGTGAACAACAGTGTGAAATAAACAGTGAGCAATAAGCAGTGAACAATAAGCAGTGAGCAATAAGCAGTGAGCAATAAGCAGTGAGCAATAAGCAGTGAGCAATAAACAGTGAGCAATAAACAGTGAGCAATAAACAGTGAGCTGCACTAATGTTCTGACAAGTGCATTTGTGCTCGGCAAGTCCCCTTGCTCACCTACTGTTGTTCCACAAGGTCTTTTTTTTTTTTACTATATAGAATTTCCAAAAATCACCTGTGGCAGACAGGTCAATTTTCAGATGTTGAGCTGGATTACTCGAAGGGGCACAAGTTGATTGCACGAGAAATCGAAATATGCACATAACCGACTAATCAACCAAATTTATTAACCAAGTTTTAAACTGATTAGTGTACGACATATATTGCAATTTACAAAATGTAGACGGTGAGTCCACAAGGCACTTGGAACGAATTCTCACGATGGCACCAGTTTAGAGATATTAAAGGGGCCCTGAAACTCTTTTGCAACTGATCATAGAATGCCATAACTATATTAAATTACGTTGTCTCACAAATCTCCTGCCGCAAAAATTTTTCGGCTCCTTCAAGCATAAGCAAAGTTAGACGTAGTTATTGGACCGATGAGCGGCATTCCCTCCTTTCATTTCCACTACTTGCGGGAGAAGGCAAAGGGGGTGCAAAGGTGCAAGCTCCGCTGGCCCTGCCCAATAGTGGCAATGCGGCCCATGGCAGCTACCTGTAGCGCCACAAAACTGTGCACCACAAGTAACATATCACATTTATTTTCTGTGTAGCAGGACTACTCGAACTAATCATTAACATGAGATTGCCTGACACAGTAGTTCACTGCGCCAAGAGTCATGGCGCAGTATTTTTGGGCCATCACTTTCACGAGATATTGGCACTGGACACGCCGAATTACACAGCCGACAGCACTCCTGGCATTGTGCGAAAATAACGAGCTTGGCACATCGCCAGAAACACTGCTGGCCGTACATGCAGACCTCAGAGTCTCGCAATAGTGAAACGGACGACATTCAAGGAATCGTATCATTAACCCTTTCGCTGTCGGACGTTTCTGGCCGTGACGCACCCCCAGTGTCGGCTTGGTTTCAGGGAACGAGCATAACAGGGAATGAACATAGCAATTTATTTTTGATTATGATTGGCATACAAATAACATAGTCAATGCAATATGCACATTTCAGTGTTCTGCAGCTGTTGTTAGTAAACATCATCATCATCATCATCAGCCTGACTATAAAATCTGTTCAACATCCGAATCTGACGATGCGGAACCCTCTTCGTCTCAAGCGACTTTGTCCCGAGTCCGAATCCGAGCTCGGCTCATATTCTGAATCGGAATCCAGCCACCGCTCCCATGAGCAGACGAACGTCCCGCGCGCCGAGCCATCCGAAAGTAACCGCGCGCAGGGAGGATGCGCTTTCAGTCACCCGCGCAACGGAGAGAAATGGGACGTTGCGTGATCAAGAAGACAGAGGGAGATGAAAAAAGGCTAAACAAAGTTCGAAGGGCTTTACGTTTACTGCTGCAAGTCGGAAGCGAGGGTGCGGCGAGAGAGCGAAAGCAGCCATCGAGTCACTCTTCTTGGAGAGGCAACGGCACGTGCGCCTGAACTTGACGCGCCGTAGCAGGCACACCAACAGAAGAAAAATAAAAACCTTCAAACCAGCGGAGATTACAGAACAACCCTTGAACCCATAACCACAGGCGCGCGACGCATGATCCAGCGAACGCGGAGCCACCGCGCCACTCAGCAAAGAGAAAGTGGGGAGTGGCAGTCACACCGTACTCTTCAATACATGGGTTAACACAGATCGGAGCGAATATACGAACTTGTAGAAAGAGTCAACAGATGGCGTGGCCAATCCAGGAGCGCCTGTTTTTGCGCTCAGGCGCGAAATTTTGAACGCACGATAGAGAACGTACCGGTACGTCAGTGACACCGTGGGGGGGGAAGCGCGATGACGTACCGGTACGTCAGTGACAGCGAAAGGGTTAAAGCAAGTGCACGGGTGGGCCGATTATCGTCGCAGCTATCACTTACAGGTCAGTGACTTGGTCTTCCACGTTAATGCACGATGTCTGCATGTCTGTTTCCAAGTTCAAGTAATCGGTGAAGACTGGTCGGCCGATTGCTGTTCACACGATTGTTGTGTTATGTTTAGATCGGTACTGTCCACTTGGACGAACTTTGTACTGACAGAGAGTGTGTGTGATCAAATCGGGTTTTTTCACCGGATATACTGAATATTAGGAAAATCAAAGCAGATATTCGATTCGTGAATTGGATTATTCTAACTAACAAGTATTCTATTCATATCCGTATATTCAACCATTTGCACATCCCCACTAGTCAATTATGCATTTAGAGTTATTGTTCAAGTAACGTCCGCCTCTTCAAGCAATCTAGTTCAAAGACAGGAATTGTGCCATCCACCACAGGAGATTTTCGAAAATTCTATATGGTCTCTAAAAAAAAAAAACAAAGGAAAATAGAACACCTGGTATAGGCAGTTTCATGAGCAAAACTGCGTGCACATGACATCAACGGACAGCACAGCAGTCAAATTTGACCCCACGTACAGGCATCAGACATCTGTGAATCTCGTCACAGGACGAAGAGCATGCGTATCTGTGTACCAGGCTCCCTTTAGAATCAGTGGGCACGCTGCTCAGCCCCAATTCCCATTTAGCCTGGATCGTCCCGCCTCGCACAAAACGCAAGGACAGCAACAATTATCGTTTATGTAGTCCACACGTCAACAAGCAGCACTGTCCATAAACTCGTGGGCAATGCCAGTCATTTTAGCATATTACCTGGGGGAGTGTGGACATGTCGGATGAGTAAGGAGTCATCATCTGCCTTCCCGCAAGAAAAGCAAAAACCACAAACACAGACTCATTTTGCTAGGACAAGCTGAAGAACTACACATGCGAGGAGAATGAGGTAGCAAGCACATACTTGGGTCTGCATCAATTTGTCCGCACTTTAACTACGCTCAGTCCACACCATCATTGGAATCCTGGAGCAGCACTAAACATTATGTTGAAAGAATGAGTTTTGCTTGGTCATGCCTCGTACTACTATAGCGGGCAAACGAAACTTGAATGGGGAAACCTCAAATGAGAGAGGCAAAACTGGAAGATTGTGCCATTGTGCTTACCGGAGACAACCAGCCAGCTCGAATAAATGACTATATGCAATACACCCATCTCTGAAGTGAAAAACAAACTGCACTCTTATGTGAAATCCACGGACAAAATTCTGACCTTAGCACAATTCAGAAAAGACTTAAATGAACATTAGGCATTCGTTCCATTGACCATTCTGACCATTATGAACAAGGCTCAAATATGGTGGCCAAAAGAGGGTCGAAACCTCTTGTGATCTTTCAAACTTCAATTTTTGGGGTCGATGTCCATGTCCCTACACAACTATGCCATGGTCCATACTCAACAGAACACATAAACTAGTGCAAAATTTAAGCGGAGACTAAGGCGGAGACAAGGCTTGTGCCAGACTTGCAATTTTACACTGCCGCACGAAGTAAACATCGCAGGCACATGTGTGGCACTCACCTCAATATTCCCTCCGACACGAGCCAGCAACGGGGGTAGAGGCCTGTCCTTCTCACTCCCGCCCCGGCTCTTGCGGTTGCGCGACTTCTCTCCCGCGCCGCCTGTTCTCCCACGCAACAGGTGGGCAGCAAACAAGGGGGCAAAAGACATCAGCAAGTGCCGCACAAACGCGAGTTTGTGAATTATTTGGCTAAGCATTAATTGGGTTGCAACAAAGGACCCCCACAGGCACAAGAATGCAAAATCCATATGTCACACGGGCACTGATGCAACAGTCGAGTATTTACGGAGCACAATATATTTCAAAAATGAGGGAGAATGCTGGGGTTAGATGTGGCGAAACTACGATCTCATTATGAAGCATGCCGTAGTGGGCGGCTCGGAATTAATTCTGACCGCTTGAGGCCTAAATTTACACATGTAGATATAGGTACACAAGCGTTTTTGCATTTCGCTGCTATCGAAATGTGGCCACCACAGCGAAGGTCAAGCCCACAACCTCGACCGTAACAGTGCAGTACCAAAGCTGTAAATCAGACCCACAATCAGTTTGATTCAGCTCCCATGATTAAAAACCCACAACCTCGACTGCAATATCGAAGCCATTGCACTAGTGCAGCAGTTGAAGCTTGCATTGGACTGAACAGAATTTTTTTAGATATAGGCTGTCAAACTTGTGCTAAACACACTGCTGCTCCACACGTTTCTTTTTACAACACTTCTTTTTATGCATAGCCGGATAAAAATAACTGCAACACTAATGTTTTCTGTTGCACTCTTCAAGAATTAATAGTATCTCAAAACTGGCATGATTCTCAGAATTCATTCCAAGTGGTAATTACCGCCTTGCAAACTCAAGAGCTACAATTCATAAATTGCAATTTGTGGCATAACATAGCCAGTTGTGAAAGTTTGTTAATCAGTTAATTATGTAGTTCAATTTATCGCGCAAGTAATGTCTACCCCTTTGAGCACTCCACTTCAAGGATTGTGATTGTGCTATGAGCAACAGGAGATTTAAAAAAAATTGTGTTCACTCTTAACAAAAACATTTTTGCTTTCATATCAACCTCCACATGCGTAAAGCTGCACACAACAAAGTATTCAGTTGTTAGCATCTGAAAGAATAGTCCAAGGATGTGGCAGTTAATCTTGGGGCAGACATGCATTAAGCCAAGCAAACTTGTCTGCTGACGGGCGTCGTAAAAGGCTGCCCGCCAGGGCACACAAGAAAGGGAACAACATGGACAGCAAAGCCCGGTTTCTCTTTTTCAAAAAAATTTAGCATGCATAACTAAATATCCCCCAACAGCTGCTTTATCAACATGCAGTACAACCTTCATGGCAAATACGCAAACATCAGTGCAACATGAAGCTTGGCACGGTGTTGTTTATGCCGCATTAAATAATATGTAAATGTGAGTTTGTGCTGAGGCGCAACTTCAGAGTATAGTCTCCAACTGCTAGAGGGAGACTTTAGGGAAAGTATTGATTGGAATGGACAAAGTACTGCAGAGCACGTGTTAATATCTAACTGCTAGAGGGAGACTTTAGGAAAAGTATTAATTGGAATGACAAAGTACTGCAGAGCACATGTTAATAAGATCAGATATCTCACACGTGGTGCCAGTCTTGGGTATTTCTGCTAAGCAGGTGTGGCTTGACCAAAGCTTGGCTTCAAGTTTCCAATTTCAACATGTTTCCTCAAACGAACAATTAAAGAGTTAATTAGCAAACACTTATTTAGCTACGCGTATATTGCAATTTGTGTCCTAAGGTGAACAATTGGGAGGTTAATCAGCAAACATATCTAATTAGCTACTCAGGCACTGTAATTTGCCATGAAAGTAATGGTCACCTCTTCACATAACCCACCTAGAGCAGACTAAAGCTAGCTAAGTGCTCTATGCTATATCTTAAAAATCTGTCCGGATTAAACGAACAATAATCACAGGGTATGGTTCCGGAATGGTGAGGTGGACAAATTAGATAGCCACGCGGGATAGAGAGCCACGCGGGATAGATAGCACTTGTAGCTTCACCGCAAACACATGCAAAAGCAGATATAACGAAAACTGCACATGCAGGCACAGACATAAAGGAATGCAGATGGGGCAGAACACTCACCGTCATTCTTTTCCTCGAAGTCGTCATCGTCTTCTTTGTCATCTATGGAAAGTAAGAATCAGGGTTCAACAGAACAGGTTTAAGCACACCACCAGGAGAAGTTGGCAGGCGCAGGCGCCAAAACAACAGCGGGGCACAGAGGTCCACGTCACCCGTGTCTTGCTGACAATTCACGAGCCCCCACCCCCCCTCACCTCCGGGGCCACTGGTGGAAGAGTAAAGGCTATGTCCTGGGGTGGCAAGGCGTCGCACAGACGTCCAGAGTTAACGACAAGGACCCAGTACTATTATCTCTCTTCTTTTTTTTTTTTTTTCAAACGGCTTTGAGCCCAACAACACGGATCCTCTGTGCCCACAGCCGTGCTCCCGGCTCCACTGCGAGTGCCACCAGCTGCTTGCGTGTGCGTGCTGCTTCTTGAATGCCCCTTGCAGCACTTGTGCTGAGGAGACTCCGGAGAAAAAAAACAAGGTAATGAAAGAAAAAAAACGATGTCATTCAACAAATATGCATGGCAGTTATTATGTTTAGTCTATCATACTTGAAAAGCACCTATCCAGCTACTTACCCTGTGCAGAACACTGTGAAAAACAAACAAAAGTGAACGCGCTGCGTGACGGCACTCCAACACTGAGAGCAAACAACTCAACTGCCTTCCAGCTCGTTCTACCTAAAAGCACATTTACACACGTTACTCAAACTTGCAGCTCAGGTTCACTCAGAAGTGTTCTCAAGATGTGTGCGACATCTCTTAGATATTATTTTCATCACTGCTTTTCCTTCGACACGTTATCTTGGCATGTACAATTTATCACACAGTGCCTGCAGGGGATATAAAATAAAAAGTTTGCAAAGATTACGCATCTTGGCACTAGGAATTCACAACACAAGACATGGTTGTTTTCAAAAGTTAAGTGACAAAGATTCTAGTTCAATGCAGCAAACGGCAAAGAGAACTGCCAATGTGATCGCCAGGACCCGTATGCATGAAAAACTTGTTAATGCTAGAACTTCCTTCCCACTCCCCCTGGGGTTTTATGTGCCAAAACCACAATTATGAGACACGCCGTAGGAGAGGGACTCCGGATTAATTGCTGTGCTTGTTCGTTTAGTTTGCGTTCCAGACGCCACTCTGATAGCTCCAAGAAGTCTTTCTCGCGAAGTTATAGACAGGCCGCGTCAAATGGCATTAAGGGTGCCCTCGCCGTACGAATGAGCCTGGCTACACAATTGATGAGGCTGAACTGCCGCATACCACAAGGGGCTGAAATTCGGATGTACATCACTGATGACCTGCTAGGCTGTGGTGTGCCTACTCCTGCCGCCATTACATTTGAAGGCTTTGCAGAGGTCGACAGTGCAGCTTTGTCGTGTGCTGAATTGAATGATGACGAAATAATTGAGCAAGTTCTCCCACCGGACTCTGACTCGGATAATTATGTGCCGTGTACTTCGGAGCCTTCACATGCAGATCTGAATCAAGCCTTAGCAGTCCTTGCACTGGCATACAGCGCAACTCAATACTGGAAGAAATACAGGCCCACTTGGGTTGCTGCGCGCACTTCCGCTTACGTGCAACCAAGGACCACTTGTTCCTCGCACAGGGGCTTTACAGAGTAAACAAAGTGATCCTTTTCGGATACATTTTTGTTCAGACATTCGAAAGTTCACACTTATTTATGTTCCCCATGGAGTCCGAATTATCGGTCATCGACTGTACATGCTTTTCACTACCACACGCACATCCAGACTATTTTTTCGCCACTGAGCTGGTCACTAACAGATCATCTGGCCATTGCAATGTAGCCGGTGCTCTTCATCCTCGACAGCTACACACCAAGTCAAAACGAAAGAAGTGCTTACTACAACCGCTGCGGACAAAACTGCGGCCACTCTCGACGTGTTGATGGGCAGGGACCTCGCGGTTTTGAAGGCATGCAGCTGATGCACACACCAAGTCAAGACGAAACTACCGTTTACTGCAGCAACTGGACATATAACTGCGGTGGCTATCAATGCAATCATGGATGGTGAATATGCGGTACTGAAGGTACCAATGCGCGCACTGATTCAAAACAAAAGTACCATATAGACTTGTGCAAGGGCCACACCCGTATAAGGGCCGCACCCCCAACTTGGCAGCCAAAAATTTTGAAAAATATTTCAGTGGAGGAGCAATCGCGTTTAGTACCCTGATGCCGCACGTGTGCATTGACAATGTGGGGATGCGCGACTCTCACACGTCCCCTGATATCTTGTTTCCCCGCATAGCTCCTGTCTCCTGCAGTGCGGGTTCGCCGCGTGGCCTGGTGCCCGCGGCAGTCGATCTGGTTGAGGCGCAGCACGAGCGATGGCGCGAGTGTTGCGCTGCTAACGTCGCCTGTCAGCGGGGTTACTTGGCCATGGAAAGGAAGAGGCGCTTCCTTTTTGGTTCGGGACAGCAACACGGACGTGCCGCGCGTGCGCTGATCCATGCTTCTGCGAGACCATCTCGCAGAGCCGCCTTCGAACGCACCACCAATCGCGTGACCGTACACGCGAACGACCAGGCGTTGGGATCCAGCATGGGGCGAACATATTCACTCGCTATCCGGTCGCAGTGAGTCGGACTTCCCAGATTTGTCGCGCGCCCATCGGCATGTTTTGTGGATAGCAACTCGGCTAGCAGGCATTGATCTATGAAAGGTGCAATAAATGCCCTTGTGATTGTTTGCACTACTGTGTTGTCGTTCTTTTGTCCCACGAGTACGGGACGAGAACCCCACAACAAATTTCGCTTGCTGTGCACTTCTGCATACCGCTACTAGATGGCGTGAGCTGCGCATTGACCTCTGATGCAATAGTACATCTGAGGTGCCGGGGTGTGCACAAGTCAAGCTGCACCGGCACCATTTTGACGAAAAGGTTTGGTCCTGTGTAAGGGCCGCACCTCACCAAAATTGTGAGAACAAAAAAAAAAGTGCGGCCACTAGACAAGTCTATATGGTAGTTTGCTGCAACCGCTGTGGACGAAACCATGGTGGGTATCAACGTGCAAAAATAAAGGCTTTAAAGGCACAAATAGGCACGAAGTGTTCCAGCGTTGCTGGGACAGTGCCCCTCTGCTTACAAAACATACAGCTTCATCCATAACAAACCAAAGTGAGACAAGAGAGTATAAGGGTGCATGACACGCACCGGAGGGCACAGAGAAGTCCGAGTTGTAGTCAGACAGGTTGTCCTGCCAGGTGGCATCGTCCTGGGCGCCCATGGCGTCCGTGTAGTTGACCTGCTTGCGGACGCGCTTGCCCTTGCCAAGGGAGCGCGCCATGTCCTCCTGCTGCTGCTCGTAGTGGTGACGGAGCAGCTTCTCCCAGTATGCGGGGTCGGCCGACTCGGCCTCCTGCTTGAGCACCTCGGTCTCGGGCTCCTCCTGCTCGGCCTCCTTGGTGACGTAGGCGGCCACCTTGAACGAGCCCAGGTACTCGTTGGCCCACAGCTCCTTCTGCTCGATCCCTTCCTTGGTGCGGTCCAGCAGCTCCTCCACCGCCTTGTCGTCATAGTGGATAGTGTCTTCTGCGCGTCAGCGACGCGATTATGGAACAATGGCAAAACATTTCTCGGGTTATACAGATGACAAAAAACCACATAATTTTCCTCAAGGACAAGGAAGCTAGGAAGTAGAGTGTTTGGTCGCAATTAACAGTACTCCGCAGATGCATGCAGGTCGATGTTATGGTGGCAGACGCCGGAGTGCCGTCGTCCCTACATTTAGTTGGTAAGGCGACGAGCAAAAAGTGCCGACCCCAGTGGCACCTACAGCATCCAGCCCAGCCGAGAATGATAGTGTGTTGTTTGCTGCTCATGATTCGAGCCATGCAAGAAGCCCGGCGCTGTCAATGACACATGACTGCGCGTTGACGAAGACGACGCTACATGCACAAATGGCCCACTGCGCATTCAACACCCCTGTAATACACTACGCAATAGGACCTTGCTGACATATTCTCAGTTACTGGCTGCCGCAGCACTTGTACGTTTTTGACCCATAGATCGCAGACTCTTGGCTTCCCAGCTTTAAAGTTTCGCTTCGGAGACCTCCTGGAAAATGTATCAATCGGATTTCATAGGATACACACTTGTTCAATATCTTAGTAACCGAACAAAGACACTAAACAGTGGTCAACCAGATTGAGAAAGACTGGTGCACTTCAGCCAGGCTTAATTTAGGTGCTACTTAAGCATACAAAAAGACAGAGCGCGGGAAGGACAACCGCAACCAGGTATTGAGAGCTCACCTTTGCCCTCGTCGTCCTTGAAGAGTTCCTCAGTGCCAAAACGCAGAATGTCATCCAGTTCCTGTTTGGACATGGTGTTTGAGCGACTGCCCATGCCCGGTCGCACTACCAGGTGAGTCAACATCATCTTTTTCTTGGCAACTTGCGTGATGCGTTCCTCCACTGAGGCACGCGTCACGAAGCGGTAGATCATTACTTTGTTGGCCTGGCCTATACGGTGAGCACGGCTGAACGCCTGCGTTGTTGTCACCACAAAGAGAGGTTAGAGCACTGGCTTAGGGCATCTATCTATCAAGTGAACATTTGGCAATCTCCTCAATGGCAAGCCGAACATCAAGGACATACATCCACGCGCTAGTTAACGGTCCCTTTACACAGGTAATACCTCTTTCAGAAGAGTCTGATGAGGCATCATCATGGCTAACATATCAGAATGCGGAATCTACTGTCATCAGTGCCTACATATACGAGAGGTACACCTGTGTTCTAAAGTATGCGGATCAGGCTTTCTGTGAAAAGAAGAAATACTTTCTTGGCAACTTGAACTGACAACCTGAAACAAACCGATGCACTGCTATGTTTGCAATGCCTAGCCTGAACAGCAGTCTTCATTTTCAGGTTACACGCCAAAGAATAGAACAGGAATAAGATACTATACATGTGTACAACGCCTTGTCAAAACTAGATATTGCAGTAGAACCTCGTTTATACGATCCTGTGACGTACGATTTCCCATCCCCAACGTTTGCGATCGAGAACACAACAAATTACTCAATACTGTTACACTTCTCTTTTACTGGTTCATATATTCCCGGAATAAGCTATATCCGGCACCAATGTTCAGTACATTGCCAAACTGCGATTGTATAATAAATTTTCTGGCTGCTAGATCCCATGTAAACAAGAGAAGGCATGAGGCATGCATGACCGTGAACAGTAGCCGCCTGCTACAGCAGCAGCTTCCCCCCAATACTTAAAAGCCCACCTTGGGTCAAAATGTCGGCATGCATTCAGTTTTCTATTCCAGTACCAGCAAATCTCCTCGCGGGTGGTCACAGGCCGCATTGACAGCTATCGCCGCCAACCCTATTGCGATATGCATCTTCAACTACCTGTTTCACAGCCTATGGGGCATAGTGCTACTGGGAGCCTACTGCAAGCTTTTAATACGCGATAACCCAAATTGCGCTACCATATTCTGCTGCACGCAGCACGAAGTGAGCAGCATGGTTCACTCTGGTGGCATTGCAGCCACTGTATTTCCACGTTGCCCACCAGCTCAATTTCAGTTTACTGCCGCCGTACTGAAACATTGCACAATAGGAAAACGACAATAAGCGTCTAGGATCATTCAGGCCTCACCAGCTGGATGCACACCGGCGTCCAGTGCCGCAACGATTCATGCCATGTCAGCATGTCAAAACTTCCCGCCAAAATTCCTCACTCAAAGAAGCTGCTGACCCAGGCAGAATTCCAAAAGCACAAACGTACAGTTGAGTCTATCAAATTTTTTTTTTTAGCGACTTTGGATCGCACATTTTGCTAGATAGTATGTTTTTTTCTCACATTTCTTCCCCAAATGTCCCAATGCGTATGAACGAGGTTCTGCTGTACATCTTGGTACCACCCTGCTAATCACAGTTCAGATTAGATAATAAAAGACCCTTCCGTCTAATGAAAACAGCTGACTAATGGCTGATGTCACCTAACTATTTGTATTAGTACTTCTGTCTAAGAGTAGTAGTATTACAGTGGTGCCTCAAGTGCCAGCTACCAACTGGGCATTATGTGCGGCCTAGCTATTCGTAACGTGCTAGACATTAAAAACAGCCTCAGAATTCCAGCTTGTAGAAAAAGAATAATCCCAAATTTGCTCAGAACACAAGACTATGTTATCACGCATTTATACAATTCCTGAGGCAGCACCTCGGTACAAATGCGGCTGAGCGACAAAAGCACCTCTGACACTTACGAGAGAGAGTACCACAAAGCATAAAGCTCATCTCTGTACTGCCCCAAGCCACTCATTGCAGTTTACAGATGGGCATCATATTTTCTTTTTTCCTTCACATCAAACATGCACAGCCACCATTCAGTAGACTCCGAAATCACACAAACAACAAACGAGCGCAAAGTAGTCAGTCACCCATATACCTGTATGTCGTTATGTGGGTTCCAATCGGAATCATAAATGATGACAGTGTCTGCGGTAGCTAAGTTGATGCCCAGGCCACCTGCCCTCGTCGACAGCAGGAAGCAGAACTGGGGCGCACCAGGAGCTGCACGAGAAGGAAAAGAAGCACTCTTGTATAACCACTGTCCAGTACAATGCCCAATGCAACGCACAGACATGGCGTTAGAAATCTGCAAATCTGCTCTCACATATGTTTAGACAGCAAACATTGTCTTATCAGTCTACAGACATACAGAAACGCAGGGTCCTTCAATTTTATTCAGGAAAAATGGCAGCACTCATGAGAAACTAACTTAGCCTGAAGTCCCACCAGTCATTGTGAACGCCTTCAATTCGGTACCTTATACAATTACAGTATTATCGGCAAGCAAGCCACTGAGTACATGACAAAACTGCTGCTTGATGGCAAGATTCCTAGTGTACTTATAATTCTCAAAAGCTTCAACAAGGAATACGAGCATTACTCTCATGTGACAATGCGCTGAAGCTGTGAAGAGGAGTGAGAGGGTGCAACATCAAATCAAGTTATAGAGTTTACTGTCCCAAAGCAATGCCCTTGTTATGAAGGATACCTGATAGTTTCAACTACTAGGGCTCCCTAAAAATCAACTAAATGCGAGTACACGAGTTTTTGCATTCCATCCACATGTGAATGCGGCTGCAGTGGCCGGGAATCGAACACCAAATCTAGTGCACCCAGAATAAGTAGTAGGGCAAAGTGGTTGACTGATTGGCTTAATGAGTGTCAGACTGATTACCTTAATATCCCAATAGATGCCCCACCCCTGAAAGAAAACCCACCCCTACTTATGGTATGATTTGCTCTTTTTTTCCGAAACGCCAAAAGTTAGCCAACTTCTCGTAATCACGCTGCCCTTAGGGGAGAGGGGGGGGGTAAGGAATAATGCTGACCGAGAAGGAGAGTCATCTTTGGTTCATCCCCCTTTGCTGTAGTGGTGGTGAAGATGGCGAGCTTCACAAGCACTTGGCATCAGCAGTTCCCCTTTCTGCTTCCCCGCCAACCACGTCTGACCATATGCATGATGAGGTCATCAACATTTTGTTCGACATTGATGGAGACTGTTTTCTCTCTCTCACTCACTATCTCTCTTTTTTTAAGTTTTGAGGAAGACTGGACAAGGTCTTATAAACAAACCTTCACAACTTTGGCTACAATGTTCTTTCTTTCCCAACCTTTCTTGACTGTACAACAAAAGTTAGTCCCCTCCCTCTTTTCACCCAACTTAGATTTTAGGTGGGCTATCTCTAGGGATGTTATAATAACCGATTGATTCGTTAAATTTGACATCCCAAAGGAATACAGGTTCTATGAAAGACACCAAAATGCAGGGCTGCAGAATAACTTCAGCTGCCTAACATCTAAGCACACAAGCGTTTCTGCATTCTGCACCTAGCAGAACACAGCAGCTGCAGCCGGAGATTGACCCGCGACCTCGTACCCGAAAGAGAAGGAAGTGGATGCCGAGGTTTGTTAGAAAGCTTCCTCCCACAGACATCATTACTGTTTCTGCAATTGGATCGTTACTACACCCTTGAGTCAGCTTTGGCCACAGCACCATTGCATGAAGGGTGTACAGCCTAAACACTGGCAGCCAACAGAGTTCTGCAAAATTGAGCTTCCCATTTCTAGAGCTCACTGAAGAACCTCGCTTCTTGGGCGTAGTGTCGCGGGTTTCACATTTACAATGCACAACACAGCCATACCATTGAAACGATCAATGGCCTCCTGTCGCTGGCTGCCAGTGATGCCGCCGTCGATACGTTCATACTTGTATCCCTCGGCTTCTAGGAAGTCTTCCATAATGTCCAGCATCTTGGTCATCTGTGAACAGCAAGCAAATCGCGCACATCTGTAGAGAACTATCAATGGCACTCAAGGTTTACTTTTCAAAAGACATTACCCACGTTGCTAGACCAAAAGTATATTTGAAAGGACATTAACTAATTTTCATCACCTTCAGAAATCTTATGCTGGGACTGCTAAAGACAAATTGCCAAAAGCTTGCTTCTAGGGTCTAGGCAATACAACACAAGACTCAAGCATCGAGCATCTACAAGCTATATGACATGCTATACTACAGCTATACTACAGCGCCCGTGGTGTCGTTGTCTTTCTTGTGTGTGTTGTTTTTGGTGCAAAATCGTTTTAGTATGCAATACTACCTATAGTTAGTTAAGAAGTTACCTAGTTCTAGTGTCTCGGCAATACAAGACAACCAAGCAATTGGAACCTTTACAAAGCAGTAATTAGGTCTTCTACAAGTACAGTCAAATCTAGTTATTTCGAACACGCTTAATTTGAACTTTAGGTTAATTCGAACTGACCCTGCGATCCCGTCAAAGTTACATGTATTTCAATGGGCGAAAACACCCGGTAATTCGAACACGCAAGCATTTGCAATGGTTAATTCAAACATACTGCGCTTCGACAATGCTCTCAGCAGCGCGCCAAATCACGCGGCGGCGCCTCTGACCAGCAGATCTGCTAGCAGCCATAGCAACACTAGGCCTAACTATTTCGACGTTCGTTACAAAGTTTCTTGCTGTTCGGTGTAGTGTTTTTCATTGAAACAATTCACCACTGTTAGCAGAGGCGCTGACTTCATATTTCTAATCCTCCCCAATGGCTTCGAAGCGCGGAGAGCATGGCATGTTCCACAACGCCGGTTTTCGAAAGTGAGCTTCGCCCCAACAGTGTTACGCGGTAAAGGATACCAAAAGTTAGAAGGGGCAATTGTCACAGGTTGTGGTATGTTTCCTTTAATCATACACAAGTGCACCCGCAGTCTCCTGTCACAGTACGAGCACCGATATGCCTAATAAGTGTACTGGCAGGCCTTTAGAGCTATTTCGAACATGCTTGTAGCGATTTGAGCCCTTGAGGGCAGTAAAAGGCATACATTCATTTTTTTCAGACCGCCAGATCTTTTTAACTTTCTTGCGGCCCCTAGGCAGCCGGACATTGACTGTAATTTGTAAATACGTGTGAATAAATCTTACGCAACTTCCCACTCATGTGTTAGATCAGTGCAACTGTGCCTCTGCAGGCAAGTCCTACATTCATTTAGCTTCCTTTAATTCGAACTTCATTTAACTCGAATAAATTTGCGGGCCCCTTCAAGTTTGACTTAACAAGATTCGACTGTACCTCACGACACAACATTCAGTTGTGTCATGAGCGGTGCATCACAACTTTGACAGCATTTTGTGACGTCACAACATGAAAATAGTGCTGGCAAGAAGTCTACAATTTTTTTTTTTCTCCTTGTCAAGTCTCTGCTTCCTGTCTTAGTCAGGTGGCTGACACGAACATCCCTGCAGTCGATTGCTCCCGAAGAGAGCCAAAGGTTCCTTAATGCCTTGCCAAGTTGTGTTAGCCAAACAACAAAACATGCATGCCTACAGCAGAGATGGGGGTTACTTATTAAATCTAAACAGGCCTCCTGAGTGACGTTAAGCAACAACAGTCTAGACCAACCATACTCTCATATTGGGCAGTGAACGTGTCACATACATGTTGTGGGGATGCGCGACTCTCACGCATCCCCTGATATGTTGTTTTCCCGCACGGCTCACGTGGCCTGGTGCCCGCGGCGGTCGGAGTGGTTAAGGTGCAGTACGAGAGATGGCGCGAGTGTTGCACTGCTAATGCCGCCGACAGGCTGTCTTGGGCGACGAAAGACAAGGCGCTTCCTCTTTGGTTCGGGACAGCAAGCAGTGCGGACGTGCCGTACCGCGCGTACGCTGATCTATGCTGATCCACGTGAGACGGTCTGTCTCACGTGGCCGCCTTCGAACGCGCCACCGTTCGCGTGACCGTACACGCGAACGACCAGACGTTGGGATCCAGCGTGGGGTGAACATATTCGCTCGCTATCCGGTCGCGGTGAGTCGGACTTCTAGATTTGTCGCGCGCCCATCGGCATGTTTTGTGGATAGCAACTCGGCTAGCAGGCATTGATCTATGAAAGGTGCAATAAATGCATTTGTGATTGTTTGCACTACTGTGTTGTCGCTCCTTTGTCCCAAGAGTACGTTTGTGAGAACCCCACAATGTGGAAAAGGACAGTGAAACGTACCTGTGAGAAGATGAGGACACGGTGGCCAGTTTCTTTCAGGTGGCGCAGCATCTTGTGCAGCAGGATCAGCTTGCCGCATGCCTTTGTGAGAGCTGTGCCCTCGTATGCTCCATTAGGCATGCGTGGTGCCTCCTGCAAGATGTGCACGAGACGCACATGGATTCCAACACTGTTTTCAACAGACTACCACTTCACAGAAGAGCATAGTTGTCACTGGAATTTTCACCCATATAGCTAATGACAAGTTTAGTTGACATGGTGCTGAGTTGTTGGATATCTCTGGGAAAGGCTGTACATTTCTCATCATTTACTTCGGCACAGAAAGAGTACAGAATGCTCTGCATTTTTACCTAAACTTTCACCACAAAACAGCAGTTCAAAAGAACAACTACGTGCAGTATGTAAACTTCAGAGTTGGATCCACTCACTAGCCAAATGACAAGCAATCAAAGGACTAAAGATAAAAGCAAGGATACATAGCAGTTCATTTCAACAAACTTAGCATTATGCACAGGCTTCAAGCTATGTGCAGTAGAGCTCCAGATTGCAGGAAGATGTGCAAGTCTGCTACGATCTGAAGACTGAGAAACATTCATTCTTCATTACAGCTAGCTCCAAGTGCAGTTTCGTGAAACAGTTTTAACTTCCTTGACAGGCCTTTTACTCGATAAAATTACACAAAGCAGCAATGAACAAAACAGTGTACTCCAAGTGACCAACTCTACCAAAGAAAATTATAAGCTGGCTTCAGCTAACTTGACTGATCGACTGATTGATGGGACTTAAGTACCAAAGAAACCACAGAGGTCTATGATAAAATCGAGCCCCTCAGTTTACTCCCTTACTTCTCGTTTATCACAGAGGTCTACGAGAGACACGAGAACCATCTTGAAATAGCACGCAACGGGACAGCACAACAGAAAGAAAGATGAACACAGGCGCAATTAGCCCAACCATTCAACCCTTTCAAAGTCTATGAGACGCTGTAGTAAAAGGCTCAAGGTTAACCTAGACCAACCAGGCATTCCTTAATGAAATACCCAAACTGTAGTTCACAGGCATTCTTACATTCTGCCCTTATCAAAGTGTGACTGCCATGATAGGGAATCATTCCTGCAACCTCACACACTGCAGCAAAGCCACAACCGTCAAACCACTACAGTGAGTATAAACTTGACAGTTCTTGAACACTTCATGTATTTGTCATATATTTAGAGCTCATTCAGCCTTGCAGCTCCGTTGTCCGTGTCTGGTGTGTCCTTCCATGGTTGTCAGCTGTATTCGGCACATTACAACATGAACAAACAAAATGTAGCCCAATTCCTTGACATGTTCTGTTAGGCTGAACTTCTGGCAAGGCAAATATACTTGCAGATCCCTTTTGTGCTAATCTCAAAAGGAATATTGTGATATATCATGAATACATAAGCAAAAAAGAAAGCACGTACCTGGGAGGCAGCAGGGAATAGGTAGGGGTGGTTGCAGCATTTCTTCAGGTCCATCATGATGTTCAGCAAGGACACCGAGTGGCTGCCTCCCTTGGCATTGAGCGCCTCGTAGTTACGAGTCAGGATGTACTTGTAATACTTCCTGCGAGTCCACACGATGTTAGTTATGAGTACAGAGCAGTAACGTCCTCGAACTGAAGAAGACCAGAGCTAACTTTCTTTGGAAACAGGCAGCAGTGTTGACTACATAGAAGCATACAGCATGAATGAGTCAGCTCCACACAAAAAAGGACCACAACAGGGACATGGACGAAGGACAAACTGAAAGGTTTATTTTATGACAGCAGTGGTGCCAGAGCTCACACCACTGTTGTTGCTGTACCAGCAACTTGGCGGTGTAGACTGGACCACTTATCCTATGAACAAAGAAGCCTGGTGGCCTTGAATAGAAGAAACCAGAGGACAGACCTCAAATCTGCTTGCAAGAAAGCACCCATGCAGTGCTGCTAACAGTAATAAGCTTCAGTCACCAGAGCCATAATTCCTACAAACATCTGCACTAGCACACCTCCACATTGCTGAAACTCTTAGCCATAGTATGCTCGCATTGATAGGAAAAAGATAAAGCATGACCACATATCAGCATTACAACAGCATTAAAATTTGTTAATTTTCTTTTTTTTTTTTTCACTGCAAGTGCAAGTGAACACTTTCGTACATTCAGTGGCGCATGCCATTTTATAAGCTGTAGTTTCGACATTGCTGTTCGCGACACTTCGATGGCACATGTCTTTATTTCCCCTTTACTAAATACGTACGAACTAGTACCACGACAGGAAGCTATAACCTCATGGGACAGGTCTCATAAGGCAGCTCATGAATAACATTTCCATGGCATGACACGTTAGGTGACAGATTGAAACTTTCCTGCACCCTCGTGAAACAACGCAAAACAAAGAAATCGTTTCCTGGCCTTGTCTTGTTAAATTAAACCGCTTGCCCCTGCACACATGTTGATGAGCACATGATAAAAAACATGGAGGCCCTCCTCACGTACAGATAAAACTGTGGTTTCAACATCCAAAAGCAACACTGGCACTAGAAGAGACCATGAAGTGGTCGGTTCTGGATTAATTTTGAGCAACCAGAGTTCTTTAACGTACACATAAATCTAAATATACTACACAAATGTTTTTTTGCCTTTTGCCATCAAAATGCCACAGGAGTGGCATTAGAGAAGCTCTAGAATTCTTCCTAAGCATCATTGTAATGAGCGTGACTGCTGTCACTTCACATCTCGCCCACTACCCCCCACCCCCAATGGTGGCGGCATAAAACTGGAGCAGTGCTCATAAAATATTCCAACTCACTTTTGGAGAGGGGTAAGGTCAACACGAATGATGAATTCGCTCTTCGAGGGCATTCCCTGCACAACAAAGGAGGGAAATGTGAGCACAAGTTTCATGGAAATCGGCAAGCACCAAGAGTGTACCTTTCTCCGACACAATAACAACAATAAATATAAGCAAGCTATTCCCCATTCCTGCATACCAGAAAAGAAGAGTTGAGCAGAGTCACAATCTCATCAGTCCTTTCACACAGTTTGTGCTGACACAGTGCGTGCACCGTGCTCAAAAATTGAAATGTGAACAATTCCAAAACTACACCGATGCCTCATTTCATTTTCATGTTCGCATGCACATGTAAGAGTGGCTTAACTGAGACTCCAAATGTACACCTGGGACTACTCCGTGTTAAGAAACTGGCTATAGAGCGATTACACATTGCATTTCCATGTAATTACACCTAACAGACATTCATCGCTGTTCACATTTCAGTTCTTTAGCACAGTGCTGTCACGTCTGAATGAAACGCAAACACAAGACTGAACTAAAAGGTGAATTTCTCTTTCCACATCCATGGCTGTGCATGCCATAAGGATGATTAATTCCCAGAGGCCTAGTCTTGAGACCAGAGCACACTCGGCACCCAACTATGTGCCAATCACACGTCGCACTTTGAAGTAATCGGGTGCAAGAGATGTTCTTAATCATTTATTTTGTTGTCAAAAAGGCGGAGTTTGTGCCATTGCCAGCGGCGGCAAAGTCTTTTAATGAAAAGCACAGCACCTAACAGCAAGATGCTTGGTAGCAAACATCAAAGTAGCTAGACGTAGCATTGCCGTGGTGGTGGTGGCTGCCTTTGCCAGCGTATATGCGCGCAAAAGTGCCGGTTTGAGGCGACAAAATAATGGCAGCAGTGGTAGCCTCGATTAATGCAGTTTCGGACCTGTCAGTCCTGTCAAAAAGTTCGGAAAATCAGGCGGCGAAGGTGTCTTACGTCCGAAATTTCAGACATTCTTATACATTTTTATGGGGGCATGTGGTGGTGCAGCGAAGGCACCTGAATTATGGGGCATGTCCGAAACATCGGGCGTCCAGACAATCGGTCGTTGACTGTAGCATCAACCAACACACATAACTAATGAGTGTCCCGCACACAGCAACACATCTCAGCAGCAGCCAGCTTCCCCTGTGTACACACCTTGAGCACATCTGCTTTGAGCCTCCGCAACAGGTGGCATCCCAGCAGATCGTGAAGCTTCTTCACCTGCTCCTCTTTGGCCAGGTCAGCAAACTCATTCAGGAATCCCTGCAGGTCGCTGCGGGTGCAGAGACGGCAACAACACGCAGTCAGCTCATGCTGGCAAACTTAAATGTGCCATTACTCTAGCGGTGCATCGCCCGTGGTATCATGCCCAGGTCACCAGTATGGTGACCTTGACCTGGACCAGGGACCAAAATGGGGTCCTATATGTAAAGGCCGTCCCATGGGCTAGGCAGACGGATAGGTGACCGACCAGGCCAGCAAACGGAAGCCACTAATTTATTTGCAAGAGCACGTGACCCAAGAAGCCTGAGCCTGGTGCAGAAGTGCGTACAAGTGAAGCTGAAGGACAAGGAAGACTGCGCCGCCACTAGAGTAATCAAATACACTTATTTATTTGTTGTTGGTTCCTTTGCACCTCCCCATCTCACTGTAGCCAACCTCACATATCTTTACGTACATTGCCTGCACCAAATATCCAAGAAGTGCGTGCATTAGATGCACACGTGAATGATGTGCAACTTTTTTAGAATGGCTTCACGGCAATGCGGAGTGCACTGAGCACTTTGCTGCATTATAGCAGCAATTAATAATGACTGAACATATAAAACGTTTGTTACTAAAATATCACTCTGTGCATACATTTGAGTCTAGGTATTCCTATACATACATGAGCTCCATTTTGTGCATACATCTAAATGGGTTAGAGTATATATTCCTTCTTTCACTTTTCCAAGGTGTGCATTATAAGAGGACAGGTTATGTGCACGAAAATATTGCTTGCCTAGGTAGGAGGCCAAAAGGAAATTGAGGAATGGCAGTGGCACATTTGAAAGGGTGTAGAAGTATACAAACTTGCATGCAAAAGTACAATAAATCGGCCGATCAAGCAAGATCCCACCAAGAATTCGAGCACTGCTCGAACTTACTTGAAATTTTGCGGACTCAGGAAGTTGAGGAGATGGAAGAGTTCCTCCAAATTGTTTTGGAGTGGTGTACCAGTTAAAAGAAGCTTGTAGTTGATCTTGTAGTTGTTCAGCACTTTGAAGAACTGCATACATGCACACACACAAAGAAAGCAAAGATTGGTCAATGAAAGAAGAAACTTCTCAATGAAGAAACAAAAAGCAAGAATGAGAACAATGTCACAGCAAGAGCATGCTTGCTACTTTATAGACGTGGCACATTTGCATAATATTTCTGCATTTGCATAATGTGTAGTCTTTGCAACACTGCAGGCATCTCCCAATAACAGATGTTCCTTCTCTGGAATGCCCCACAAATGGCAAACAATGGATAATGCTTACACAGGCCTAGTTAAGAACAAAACATTTTTCAAGCGGACCTGTGCCGTGATCAGTGATTGAAATGCAATACAGTAGAACCTCGTTGATACGATCCCCTCAACACATGATTAACCGGTGCCAGCGTTCACTATAGAGTAGGGGTGTGTGAATAGTGCTAGAAGCGAATCTAATCAAATCTCAAGTATTTTTCTAATAGTTCTTGAATAATAATTAGCCATTATCACAATTAATGTAAAACAATGTTCACATCCAAGTAATCTTTGCAAGTTCCCAGCCCAGTAATCCCAGTCATATGTAGCGGCCGCCGGAGTAGAAAGCTTCTCCTGTTTGCGCCAGTCCCGCATGCAAGTTTCCGGAATTCCGAACACCCGTGATACGGCCTAATTTCCGTCCGCCTCCACACATGTGATCACTTTCTTTTTAATTGCGGCACCGTGATGAACTCGGCATGTCTTTGCAGTCGGCACTTCCATGCTGATAAAGAAAATGCGGAAAGCGGGAAGACCGGGAAAACGGACGGTGCACTAACCTAAGCACACATACTACAGCACATGGAGAAAACTACTGCAGCTAGGCTCAAAGCATGTGTAAGGAGGCCATCTTGAAATGCCTATGGCAAAATGGTAACGCAGATTCAAGGTCGTACTTGATTCTAACGTGCAGGCTATTTTTGGCCCAGTCTTATCGGAAAAAAAGTGCATGTTAGATTCGAGTAAATACGGTATGGCTACGTAAGTGACATAGCCTGCTCCACTATGCAAATTCTCATATTTTATGCCTATAATATGCCCACGGCGCTGAAAATTTACCATGCTTTTGCTCCAATTTTTATTATTTCAGCGCAGTTGATGTTGTGAAATATTCAAAAAGTATTCTAAAAACAGTCACATTTTCGAATAATGTATATTCGACCTGAAGACCAAATCAAAGAGGACACTATTCCACATTCGTTATTCAAAAGTTTCGAATATTCGCACACCCCTACGATTCAGAGCACATGAAATGACCAAATTATGTTACTCTTCTTTTTTACCGGTTCACATGTTCCCGGAAGACACAAATCTTTTCGGCACCAGCGTACAGAACGTACACTGCGAAACTGTGATCATGACACGTTTCAGGCAGCTAGATCCCACGTAGATGAGAAAAGGTGCAAGGCGTGTGCAGCGAGGACCATAGCCACCCGCCAGAGCAGCTTCACCGCAATACTTGCCTGCCGGCTTCACGCGACAATGGCAGCGCACACTCGGCTTGTTATTTTTGGACCAGCTAATCTCCTCCCAGGGCGACAACACCACATTCAAAGCTACCACCACCAACCCTATTACAATAAGCATCTTCGCTTATCTGTTTCGCAGTGCATGGGGCATAGTGCCATTGGAAACGCACTGCACGCTTTCAATAGACAATAACCCAAACACGCCTCCATTCTTTGCTCTGGCAGCTTAATAAGCATTGTATTCCAGCATCAGCAGCCAGCTCAACTTCATTTTGCCACCGTCTAAAAACCATGCACTAAGAAAATGACAATGTGCGTCTCGGGTCGCTTGGGACCAGCTCGACGGCCTCACGCTGCAACAATTCATGCCGAGTGAGCACAGTAAACCTTCCTGTGGAAGTGCCCCATTCGAAGAAGCTTGACACAGGCCGAACTTGAGTATTGTAAACGTAAGTTTGCTGAAGTTGCAAAAACAACGCGTCTCTCAGGCCACTCAGGCCCCACCAGATTGGCATCTCGTGCTTCCACAATTCACGCAATGCCTTGCATTATGTAGATTTCAACTACTGTTGACTATGGCAAGTTTCTTTTAGTGACTTTCTTTTTTAGTGACTTTTTTTTTAGTAAGTTTCTTTCTTGCATTTTTTTTCTCTGAAACCGTATGGACGAGGTTTTACTGTACTCTGAACACATGGCTGCCGGCACTTTCTTTACTGCCAGTGGGCGCTGGGGAGACCAAGCTCGTGCATTTTTGTATCAAATGCAAGTGAGAGCCCTTTTAATGCGCTGTGAATGCATTAGGCTCCTCAACGATCACCCAGCGCTTGCTGGTGTTGCAAAAAGTGCCATCTGCCATGTGATCCGAGCATCGAGTTTGAACCGCTGAGTCCTAAACATGCTTAGCATTGCTTACCAGAGTATTGTTAAGCTCAGATATTCGTGAATGCACTATCTAAAGTGTGGGAAAACTGTCCTGTTTCACGGTCTTTCCACAAGAGTGACCGATGCGGTGCCTTCCCTTTCACATACTACAACGGCAAAATTCAAGAGCACGAAGAACGGGCCCCAAGCACGCGTGCACCCACCTTAGACTGGTTATTTTTCAGTCGATGAGCTTCATCCACGACCAGCACTTGCCAGTCCACTGAGCCGAGAATGGTGGCATCAATGCACACCAATTCGTAAGACGTCAGAAGAACGTGGAACTTCACTGCTGAATCTTTCTGCAATGAGGAGAAGCAAAACGCACAAATACTGAAGGTGGAACTTGTTCATGCGAATTGGTAACCAAAATTTGCTTCACACAAGCTCACCGAGACTAGATGCTGCACTGCTACCAGAGAGCACGCTTCAGGCAAATGAAAAAGCTGGCAGAGTTAACTTTTCCCACTTGCAACATTAAAAGAAGTGCTGATGTGATATCCTTGACATACAGCAGCCTTCCGTTAATCTAGCTCGGACCATTTTGATTTTTCAGTTAGTTCGATCCTGCCTAAAGGTCCCGGCCGGTGCCTTTGCATTTCTGCATGCCCAAACTTTCGTTATTTCGATCCTAAAGTTGGCCTTCACCAGGTAATTCAAACTTGACCAGTCAGCACGCATGCGCCTAACTGCTATAGTGACCCCAGTAGCGATCTCTTTAGTGGAAGTGTCAGTGAAGCATAGAAGACAGTGAATGCCTTAACCACAAGTCATTTCCCATCAAAAACCCTGCACATTTCCTGCACATTTTGTGTAGGTCTAGCGCAAATATTCGAAAATTTCTAATATTATCGAATATTACATTTCTAATATTCATATTTGGCTTGAAAAGTATATATTAAAAGTTGTAGAACATTCGGTTGGATACGAATGTTCTAAACAAATCAAATATATGGCTGGCTGTGTGAGAGCAAAGCATTTGTTTCTATATGATCTAAGAATATGTGTGATTTTGTGCTGAATTTAGTCATAATTCTGTGCTGTTGGTGAAATTTCGCCTGTAAGGTATGCTTAGCCACTGGACGTCAAGTCTTTACAGGAAAGCCAGCTTCTCAATAGCAAGGGACACTTTTTACGGACGGCTGTGGTGCACTATTTTGCAGCACCACCCCCATTCCTGAGCTCATTCCATGACAGCAAATGCGATGAGTGACAGCCGGCACAGAATCAAATGCCTCGAAGTCAAAAGCCCATTTGTATTAGAAAATTTTGATATCTGCACACCCTTATTTTTCAAGCATTAACTGTCACTTAAAATGTCTGATTAGGGTATTTACCCATTTCTATAACGTGCCTTTTTTTTTTCCTTATGAAAACTGGGTCGAAAATTGCCTGCGTGGTGCAGTCGAACACACTATCAAAACCACCTTCGTGGTGTTCATATGCTTTACCGCAGAACACAAACCTGTTGCAGCGAAGCTGATCTTAGGAATCTGGCTGCCACATTGTAACCCACATTAGCCCCTTGGCCATTTTTCTTGCTAAAAATAGAAAATCAGGCTCGTGTTATGTTTATACTTTGTTTAGGAGCTTTAATGTCATTTCTGCTTTAGTTTTCTGCTTTGGACAGACAGAAAGTGGATGCACATTTAATTCAGGGGCATGCCAGACTCTGGAAAATACTGCCAAATGAAGTTGTGGCGTGTTCTTACATTTATTCTGCATCTTGTTTAATTGGAGCCGCTGGATAATTCAATCATTTTCGTTGGTTCCATCAGGGTCGAATTACCAGAGTCAACTGTATCATACATGTAGGGTGAAAGCCCAAGCTACAGGAGAAATACTAGCAAGCATCAGCGTGCCCGAAATAACTTACTGTACTCTGCATTTGTTCCTGCAAACTAGTTTTCGATTTCACTACTCAGGAAGTGGATGCATCCAGACAGAGAGTTTCAGTTTGTCAACAAATTTCTTCAACGTTCACGGATGACCGGTTACCAGAGCCACGGACAGTAGTAGTAATGCTGGTAGCGTCACCTTGTGGCATTTTGTCCAACTACAATGCATTTGAAAATTTTTTCTGTCCCATCAATGTTGTTATTGAAGAAAAATGACGAAACTGCTGCACGTGAACGATTATGTCGCTACCATTGCTTTGCACCAGCATTGAAGTGCAATATTTAAGCCACTGCAATATTAGTTTTGCGTGCTGTCTGGTTAGACTCTGCGTCATAAGATGTCGCTACGAGTATTGCTGCCACTGCATCTCTTTCCAGTAACCCAGTATTCTGCAAACAGCAACACGTTTATGGACAAGCTAAAACTCCCTATTAGGTATAGCTCGCACTATTACTGCAATCACTGCAATTGTCCCACATACACACACATAGAGTACTACTGATCTCAGTTTTTTTTTCTTTTCTTACGAGCAATGTCATCACAGCTAGCCTTATTGCTAAATAACATCTGCAAATTTTGCTCCATGTCATGACGTCACGATAACTTTGAGGATACCAGGTCCAGCACTTCAAGACCAACTTAAGTATAAAATTTAAATATCTTAGAAATGTTTCCCAACTTTAAGTTTGCCAAGTGCAATTTTTTTTATGCATGAAAGGAGCGATGCAGCATTTTTACAACCTCAGAAATATGCATCAGTAAGCCTTTCGAAAGTAAAGATGCCATAAACTGGTGTTTGCAAGTGCTACATGCCAAGCTATCTACTACCAGAGGATGATTGGAGTCTTAAAAAATTCATAAATCATAGGGTGTTACAAGCCAGAACCACAATCTGACTATGAGGGATGCTGCAGTTGGGGGACTCCAGATTAATTTTGACCACCTGGAGTTATTTAATATCCACCTACATCTAAGTAACGCAAGCATTTTTTAGATTTCGCACCCACTGAAATACGGCCGCCGTGGACTGGACGGAACTCTTTACTTCAAGTGCAGCTGCGCGTAGACATAGGCACAAAACTACCATGGTGGGTGGCTTACATGTACATGTTTAACTGTTGTGGAATTCCTCGGGTCCCACGACTGTCACAGGTGTGGCGAACGTCATGTCGGGCATGCGTGTCCCAAGCAAATTTGGGAGAGCGGAAACCCTTTTGCAGGCGACGCACAGGAATCTCAAGCGCTATCATTGCCACCGGGTGTGTCACGTGAGATCCCTCCGGCATCTCCCGACTGTCTTCGATCACCAGCAAGCAGCGAGTTCGGAAGTCTCCGCCGCGGTTCCGATTTTCCCGCACGTGGTTAGTCAACCACATCTTTTGCCATGGCAAGACTAGCAGCCACCCGTATCCCCAGGTGTTAAGTCCGAATCCGAGGGAACCTTCAGTGATGTCAACTACAGTCGACGACCGATAATTTGGACTCCATTGGGAACGTAAATAAGTCAGAACTATCAAATGTCCAAAAAATCCAATCTATATAAAAAAAATATTATTTTGTTTACGTTTTATGGCCCCTGTGCAAGTAAGAAGTGGTCGATTCATTGCTGCACAAGCATCCGCGCACATGCAACCAAGTCGACCTGTATTTCTGCCAGTTTTATGTTGTCTCTGTACGCTGATGCAAAGACTCGAGTCAGATACACATGTGAAGGCTCCGGAGCGCACTGTACACCATCATTATCATCTTCACCATCATAATCATTGTTAGAGCCTCTGCTTGACGGTGGGAGAACTTGCTCAATTGCTTCGTCATCGTTCAGTTCGACACACAATGACACCGCGCTGTTGGTGCCTGCGAAGTCTTCAAATGTAACGGTGGCAGGAATAGGCACACCGCAACCTAGCAGGTCATCAATGATGCCCGCATTTGAGCTCGTTGTGGTAGGCGGCAGTTGAGGCTCTTCAGTTATGGAGTTGGGCTCATTCGAGCTTTGACTCAAGGCAGACTGTCAATAACTTCAGAAGGAAGAAGGAAGACTTCTTGGAGCCAGCAGAGCGCTGTCTGGAAAGCATACTAAGCAAACAAGCACAGATAGGCAGAGCCTGTCTGGAAGGCAAATTCAACAAACAAGAGCGGGCCACGCGCGGTGGTGCTGGAATGGATTAGAATGATCGCGATGTTGATGTGACCTCACAATAGAGGCAAACCCTCCAAGATCAGCATTTGCAGCTGAATTTCTGAGGCACAGTGCTGCGACCAAGGCAAGGCCTCAGGGATTACTGTCTGGTGTGTAATCTCTGAGGCCACACTCGATGTCTCGTCGAGGTTTCCAAAGGAGATAATGGTGGCAGAGTCGGTCTGCACTACAGCCCCGGACAGAGTCCGGATTATCAAATGTAGAGCTGGCGGCTGTCCAAAATATAGGTCGTCTTTACACATGAAGTCTACGGGGCCATTGGCAGCGCCACGAAGCTGTCCGAAATACAGAGCATGTCCGGACTATTGGTGTTCGATTTATCGGTCGGCTGGCCTGCTCGATGTGTTAGTTGTAATCGTAATGCACATGTGGTTGCCGTCTATTGTTCCGTCGAGCTTGTTCCAGACCGCAGTTGAAGGGTAGGTGGGCGCCAACCGGGGGGCTCGGTGCGCCAAGGCATAGCACTGTGGGCATGCTCCCCCTTATCCCGACAGTGTTCTCAATTACTGTGAAATCTTTAGTACACACAACCTCACAATCCAGCTCTAGCATCCCTTCAGAGTGGGAAGCGTGGTGCATATGCTGACCAAACCTTCGCAAGAGCAGACATCACTGGAACCAACAGCATAGCAAAACGGTACAGGTGTGCACTTACCTTCATGCGGCAGGCCTTGTTGGGGTTGCGAACCGCCTTCTCGTCGAAAGAAAACTCGTGCTCTCGAATGACAGCTCGACTGTCTTTGTCCCCAATATAGGTCACCACGTAGAAATCCGGTGCCCACACCTCAAACTCTCGCTCCCAGTTGATGATGGTCGACAGCGGGGCGCTCACGAGGAAGGGACCACGGCAGTGGCCCTGCAACACACCAGTGCCAAATAAATGAGTGCGTGAGGTCACAGGCGCCAAATTAAGGAACAAAATACAGCACACTAATCTTGCTGGTTTCATCCTTATTAGCCTAGTTTATGTTTCCTGCAGGATGAAGGTGTCTCTGAGCAATCCCCAATTGCCTATGTCTTGCACTAGCTGACCCCATCTTATGCCTGCAAATTTTTTAAAATTTCAGCTCACCACCTACTTTCTCCGCCATTCTCGACTACCTTTCCCTTCTCTTGGAACCCATTCTGTAACTCTAATAGGCCACCGGTCTGCTCTACGCATTACATGGCCCACCCAGCTCAACTAGAAGCCGACTAGAATATCGGCTAACTCCATACAAGCCAAGTTCTCTTTAGGAAATCTTCAAGACATGTTCGTGCTTGCTCTGCAATATTACAGGCAACCAAGGCTTGTCGAATGAGAAGTTTATGGTATTCAGAGAAGAACCACAGCATAAAAGTAGGAAAACAAGAATAAAAACTCATCACTGCTTTAGATCATGGCCAGGCAGGCGAAACAGCCTGTAAACAGCTCCAAGTCAAGCAACTCTGTATCCAGCCAGTAAAAAGCTTCCAGCTCAGGTGGCAGCAAAAGAGCAGAAAGTGAGAGGACACTACTCACCTCCTTGAAGAGTGAGTAGAGGAAAACTATTGTCTGGATGGTCTTGCCCAGACCCATCTCGTCGGCGAGGATTGTGTCCGTGTGGTTGGCCCAAGAGAATCGGAGCCAGTTCACCCCTTCCAGCTGATACGGGTGCAGCTCGTTGTCGTTTTCGAGGACAAATGGGGGCTGCACCTCGTACTTTCGCTTTGGGTCAACAGGGGTGCGGTCCTGGCTGGTTGGGGTGCCCCGGCCGCCCCGGGAGTCGTCGTCCCGGAGATCCCTAGATTTCTTGCTCTTGGACTTGCTCTTCCCACTGAAGGACAGAAGCACACAACAGAGGGTGAAAAAAGGGGGCAAAAGCTAAACAGCACTGAGAAACAAGCCTTTCTCCCTAGTGTTCGATGAGAAAATGCAGCCACCTAAATATGAACAAGTACTCGTGGAAAGACAGGGAAGCATGCACAACTATGTATCTCCCTGGTGCTGGTTTTGTGCTAGTCTATTGCAGACTGCAACATCAAATCATGCCACCAGCGACAGTAGACTTGCCACTAATTCAATCTTGATGGGAATGACGAAATCGGCTGAATTAAACCAATGGCAGAAAAAAGGCCGCAATACACCACCAATTTATTTGCCAGCATTTACCAGATTCTAACACGGACTTGAATCAAACGCACTCCCACTTTTTCTGTGTGTCAAAGTAGAGAACTAACGTAGAAATAACAATAGAACTCCTAAACAAAGTAGAAATCTGATGAACAACCGATTTTTAGTTAAAAAGAAGAAATTCTGGAAATGAGAAAAAAATGAAACCAGTTAACTTTACCTTAACAGAACAGAAGTTTATTTACACTTAATGTCTATTGTCATCACTCTCAGATAAAACTTCATCACTGCCTCTGAACTACGTGCTCTCTGGTCCACTGCATGTTTGATATTATCCATTTCTCAAACGGCTTCGCAACAATCGCAAACTGGATGGTGGCAAACGCCTAGACGCTTTGCTAGTTTGCCCTGCAACGCATGGAATGCTGCAAAATGCCAAAAACATGCGACGCCACTTGTTGCCACTAGCACAGCCCATACGATAACTGATCTTTTGAACAAGCTTTTGTAATCGAAGATGAAAGCAGCACATTTCCACAGTTAAGCTTGTGACGGTGCCACCTTGTGATGGCGACGATGCTGGCTATGATGGTAGGTTGTTCGACATAGTTTCAGTTTTGTATCCGATTAGACCGCGCCAGTAATTGTTCAGCCCTATCTTATTGAAGAAAAAAAAAGGCCCACGTTAGAATTGGGTAATTACTGTAATCATTCATTATGAGCTACTGTCCCTGCTTGTAAAATCTTTCTATGGCAGGCCGGAAATAGGTGTTTTTGGCAGGGGATGACATCTGTTTGATCTATTCACTGTCCCCTTAGCCACGCCAAGGCAGACACTGCAGCTCCCATCATTGGCTCGGACTAAAGGAGGATGGAAAACGGAATCGATTGCTATAGAATTTGGCCCCCAGAACAGCCACTGCCTTAGAGGAAAAAGAAGCAGGGATAGGCATGCAGTACCCGGAGGACTTTTTGCTTGCGGCAGGAGCTTGGTCGGCGTTCTCGACCGAGGCCCTCAGGTCCCAGTAGTCCTGAATGGCCTTCTGGAGATCGGGGATCTCGAACTCTCCGGGTTCATCGGCCTCCCACGAGGACTGGTCATAGGGTAGCTCGCGCCACTTGACTAGGTACAGGTTCGAGCCGTCGCGCAGCGTCCGGTGGTTGATGACACGGTGTACCTGCAGCCAATCGGGCCGGATGCCGTACCGGTAGTACTTCTCCTCCAGGTTCTGGTAGTTTTTGTCTCGTGCATGCTTCTCCCCCCGGCTGCTCTTGTTGTCACTGGTCCCGTTGGAGCCATCGTCTGGTAGCGGGGGGTCGTCCATGTCATTCTTGCGACAGTAGTTGCGATACAACCCCGGGTGATAGACATCCAACTGCAAAGGTTGACCGGAAACACAACAATGTCGTCAATTTCATCACAACAAGTCATATCAACATTATGGGGCTTCACACTTGCAAGCAACACGAGGACTACGAGGGACACCATAGTGGAGGCTTCCGGATTAACTTCAACCACCTGGGGGTTCTTTAACATGCACCTAAACCCAAGTACACGAGTGTTTTTTGTGTTCTGCCCCATCAAAATATGCAGCTGCAGCAGACGGGAACCGAACCCGCAACCTCCAGCTCAGCAGCAGAACTGAACCACTGCAGCAGGTAGAAGTCGTCACGGCTAGCATGGAACAAGAAAATCCTCAGGAGCAGAAATATGTTGACGACACAAGTGCTAAAATCAGCAATACCAGAAGCAATAAAATAATTATGTGCTGCAGAATGCTGCATTTTGAGACACTAGCTTGGGCTGTGGCAAACATTTGCCACTGTAAGGAGGCTTTGTTAGTAGCGTCATACCCCTGGCTACCATACCCAGAACATTATTAGCCAACAAGAATGCTCAAACACTGAACGAGAGGCCTATGAAAACACGGAAGCCAACAAACCGCAAAGCTTAGCTGCAGACTTTCCACAGTGTGTGTTGTGATGTCAGATTTACTTTTTCACTCACCTTTTCAAGACACCCAAAGCAAGAAATTCAGTGCAATAGCAACCCTGATCTTTGTTTCTGGTTTTCAGCATCAATGTGAAGTGTGCCTCTTCCTACAGACAAGTTGTAGCAATGGACCCATTAAAGGCAAATCACAGGCTCTTTCAAAGATAGCTGACACTTCTGAACACTAGTGAATTACGTGCCTCCAGCCCTCGCACGCACAAGCCACACTCCGAGAAATAGTGCAATACTAGTCGATACTCAAAACTCTGCATGGCAAGCACACTTCCATGTACAGTTATGCTACATTTGACTGGTTGCTATTGAGCAGTTTGTAGTGATGTGGAGGCTTTGCAACATTGGAGGTGGAAAAGGCGTGCCTTAGAGGCTTATCCGAATGTTCAGCTACTCCGAGAGCAATACGAGGGGCTACATGATTAGAATCTGTTGAATATAGGTTACACTCGCACCTTGAAGATGACAGTGCTGCTGGGTGCTCTGAGACAGAGCATGACACTCTGAACAAACCAGGTGAACGCATTCTGAGTGCTCGATTTCAACCATCGGAATGCAAACTACACCGCAAGAGCACTTGAAAGTGACCCATTGAATATACCATTAGAATGCCACCTCCAAAATGATACTGCTGACAATCCAAGAATGCGGAACAAGGCAAGAAACACACCTCCCATTCTCAGTATCAGTGTCGGCTCTCCAGCCTTGCTCTTGTCCAAACAAGAGGTTCACCTCACTAACCAAAGTGTTCAAACCACGTGGAAGAATCTACAGCCTCACCAAGGTCCCCAAAACCATTACAATCTGCTCTTCACTATCATCATGGCAAGTACGAGAATGCACACGACACTTGGGTTTCTGTAATCACAGCTTCACTGTCACTCGTACAGTTGCGAACAGTTAGCATGTGACGACATTCATTCCAAAAGCAAAATGTGACATGACACAATACTAGAAATTCAAATGCTGCCCAACCTGGTTTTCAGAGATCCAGGAGCAGTGCCAGTAGGACATGTCGTGCCACTTGACAAAGAACTCTCTCAGTGGCTTTGGCTGTGGCTTTTTGCTTGTAGACGGCTGCGGTGGGGGCGCCGTCGACGTTGACGGCACTGCGGCCACCTGGCCATTGCTGCTGCTCGAGCTGTCCTCGGCCTTGCCGCCTTCCTCCTTCTTGGCGTCGCCGCTTGCGTCTCCTTTCACCTCGGCCCAGCGCCAGAACAGGATTCTCTGAACCTTTCCCTTGAGCGGCTCCACCTGGTGTTGACCGCAGCCGCCGCACACGCAAGCACCACAAGTGCATGGCAGAAAGAAAAAAAGAATGTGCAAGAAATGGGAAAGGGTGTGATGGAAAAGAAAAAAGACACAAAGCAAGAAAAAGAAATTCATTTTCTTTCTCCTAGCATTTTTTTTTTCCTTTAAAGTAGCAGTGCAAATAGGATTGTGGCACAAAGGATAGAAACGCTCAGGACAAGCACTGAACTAACAACTTGAACTAATCAGTTGTTAGCTCAGTGTTTGTCTTGTGTGTTTCTATTCTGTGTCTAAAGCCTTCCCATTTGCGCTGCCACTACAATGAACATCAACCAACTCGGCCAGTTTTACATGCTGCTGCATTTTTTTTTCTTTCATTGCCTTTAATTTATGCTATGGAAGAATTAAACATTCACTCACAATGTTTGTTCACCGTTATCATATTGTTAGGCATGTTTAGGATCATTGAAAGGTCTCAGGCAGCTTTAGATGTTGGGCACTGAAGCCTTTAATAAAAGAGGCTATGCCATTGAGAGCACACACGAGTGTGCTCAAGTGCACCCTGCTTCCATGGAGCTAGTGGCGGCAGAAAAAGCTAAAGTATGAGGAGAGGAGTCTGCCTCCCTCTCCAGTGCTTTAAGATAGCACAGATGCAATGCGAGCCCAATTATGCAGCCTGGAGTCAGCTCCAATCACATACGCGAGCAGTAGCTTCGCTTCTCTTGGCAAAAGCTGTAATTCACCAAATACATACTCCGACTGAGGGTAACAACGCCCTGTAGCAAGTGGCGTCTTCCCATAGATGCAAACTGAAATCCCTTCCCTCCCATACAATAACCGACACACTCCTTTGTGGCATTTGCGATTATTCCCCGATTCCCCCACTATTTCCCCATTTTGCCGGCCACCTTCTCCCCATTTCTCACTACACAACTTGGTGCGTTTCCACAATCTCCGACTTAAACAAAAAGCGTTGTTGCACAAATACACAAAAAACAACACTAACTTTGACTATTGTCAGTTTTGTGCAAGCCTCCGTCCATCAAGCAAAAATTAGCCCTTCCAATCCAAATATCTGCAATGCCCCGCTGCCATGTACAGTTTGATAAAACTGCATCTCTTCCACGACACCGTCATTTCCCAAGCATGCCGAAAGAAAATAAAAGAAGCTACTGAAACGACACGATTTTGGCCACGTCAAAAGACAAAAAGATACGGAACCATACAGGCAGATAGCAAAAAAAAAAACACACACACACACACACACAATAATTTGTAGCTACAGTGCCAAAGGCAGCCTTCATGACTCCAACACTTACGTTTCGGCGATTATTTAGTTTCACATAAACAAGAGCATCAACCGTTATTCTCTAGACTCTCGTTTTCACTGGGAGAACGAATTCTGAAACAAGCACCAACACAAAGGGGAAAAGAAACCTGCGAATAAAATCAGGCGAGCTGCACGAAGACAATGAATGAATCAGTGTTAGCTACAAGCGCAGAATTAAAGGAATGAAATAAGTGCGAGCGTGCACGCCTGCACTAACCTTTCGACCCACAAAAAAGGAAATGTATCTTTAAAGACATTCAACAGCAGGCAAACATTAATTCGAGTCCAAACCCGAAGTTCCATGTGCGCGATCAGGAGCGCAAGGGCACACAAAACAACTTACACGGAATTTCCTGGGATCACGAAGGAAAAAGTGGGGAGGGTGTTCATCTTCGAAGAGGGAAGACAGGCACATGAAGGGGGATCCTGACACTTTAGGCTGGCATTACCAAAAGTGCGAGAGTCGCTTGGACGAGCAAGTAGCGAAGCAAGGAAAGTGAAAGATAAACAAACAAAAAAATTTTGACCAGACAGCGGAGTCGAGACAGCAGGCAAACCAGACCAAGCCATGTGCAAGAAAAAAAAAAAAAGCTGGTGCTAGCAGTTAAAACTGCAACTTCCGCGACATCATGCAAAAGTATGACTGGCTACTGTGCAGGTTAACGTGGGAATTGTTGACAAAACTTGTTGCCAGTGGCAGGGGACTCTACATATACTGGTATTCCAGTAATGGCAGCATAAGATCCCTACATGGACTCTCCTAATTTCAGCTGCAATGAGTAAGCGTGGAAAACCCAGCTTAACCATTAGATAAAAGGCATGCTACAGCTGCGATCACAATTAAAGCTTTCTATCAAACTTCTCAAAGCCCATTATTTATTTGTAACCACTACATACACCAAGAACGAATTAAGATGAAACCAGTCTTATTCCTAAGAAATGCTAAGTAAACATTCTCAAATGCCTGCAACTCGAAGTTCCAAGTAATACATAAGTCATGTTAAGCTTTTGCCAGCTAGAATAAGCTAGAACAAGCATCTATGCAAACAGTTCCATCGCTGCGTCTGTGATTACAGACCTTTGAAGTTAGTGCACTGATTCTTCAAGCCTAAGGAGAGAAGAAACATTTCCTACCACATTTCCTCAAACGTTATGCAAATACCAAGCTGTGCAGTGCAAGGCGCAAGTGCAGGAAGACCAACGCCTCAGAACCAAAGTACTGAAAACCAAAAGCCAGGCACCAAGATTTGAAAAATAATTTGTTTCAACACTTTATGTTTAAGTAGTATACAATGCAGCAAAGCTTGTCAAATTTAGCAAGCCTTGCAGGCAGGAGCTGTCAGAATGAGGTCTTAGTTGCAGCAATAGCCTCTGATGCAGCATAGTGTGCCCACACTGGCCAAGCATTTACAAAGCATACTTGCCCAGCGCATGGTATGCTATGCTTGAAGAAGGACTGACTGTCGGGCTAGTTAGTGTCATATTCTTACTTAAGGTATGTTAGCGCAACACGCTGCGACAAACACAAAACAGACACGAACAGAAAAGTGCTCAGCCTTGTCTGTTTTCATTTGCGTCTGTCACAGTAACCTGTACTAACATACCCTAGTTTTAGACAAGTTATTGCTATACAATGTTCCTGCAATTTTCAAGTTTGAAATAAACTTTCGAAAGCTTGAACCACAAACAAAGCAACGCAAAGGAAACTACGTGCAATTTTACCAAAACTCTTACTGCACAGGACGATTGCAAGTGCCAGTGTACTGATACGAAAAAGCACACAACAGCACAGCTAAATTTAGCAAAGTAGACGACCCAACAAGTGTGTTAAGGGCCAACAATTTAAATTTTCGGCATTAAAAGCTAACTAAACTTCTTGAAAAACTAAACAGAACGATGGACATTTAAGAGCTTCAACGATAAACATCCTTAAAATGTTTTAACCTAACCAGTTAAATTGGCAAAGTGCTAAGGTCAATGCTGCAACCAAGGCATGCACAGCTCTAGATAAGGCGCACACACACCTACAAGGCATTAGCTGCGCCAGACAGAGCAAACAACAGTCTGGCTTGTTAATCGAGTCAATCGACAGGATGCGCATCTCTCTGCCTCCTCACCACTCGCAAGGAGAGCTGAGGAGGCACGAGTCGAAACATTTTTCGAGAGCAATCTATACGGGCTTGCAGCGCACTCCAATCGTACTACAAGGGGTAAACGATTGATCGCAAGGAGAGAGCAGCCCCCGAGAAACGAGCGAGAGAGACAGAGTGAAAAACGAAGATGGTAGAGAAGAGGAGGTGATCACTTGCCGAGCAGCGCGGACAGTTCCACTTTCCGGTGGGGACGTTTTTCAGAGGGGGGTTCAGACAAAAGGTGTGGAAGGCCGCAGGACAACTGTCACAACACAACAATTCGCCACCGTCTTTACACACCCGGCAGAACTCCATGTGCTCGTCTTCTTCCTGCTCCTGAATACCTTCGCCCTCCTGCACAAGCGACGGGAGAGAACAAGCGATCAGGGCCGAGTGAGAGTGAAATGCATGAAAACAGACTCTGTAAAAAGCATGCACAGAACTCGTTATTGAAGTTTAAAAGCAGGTGACACACAGTACGCTACCACGTGTTCTCGGACATGCGAGTCCAACAACAGTACCCAACAATTTTCCAACAGGTTCCAGTAGAAAGACGGCTGCTCTGACCACCAGAACATGTCGGGAACTTGTTGGATGTTGGTGCCGCCACTAGTCAGTCATAATAAAGCGGACTATTATCGGTCATGATAAAGCGGACATAACATCAACAGCTTTTTAACTTCATCTGGCTAAGACTAGTCGCATATCAAGTGTCAGGCGCCCGTAAGCGCAAACATAGCCTGCACACCACCTCCATGTCAAATTTTGCTGTAATCGATGGCAGTGTTATTTTTCTGAGTGAAATGCACTATGCATTTGATCATGGGAAGAATTGTACCATTTGTTCAGTGCTTTGAGGGATTAAACATTTTGATTTTACAAATATTCAAGAAGATTAATGTCGTCTAACATCTGGTCTTGCTTCTTCATGCACCAAAAAGCAACAGTTCTGTTTTCTCTCCATAAAAGGAGTCGCTGCCTCGGAAACATGCCAACAGTACAGATTTCACAGGGTGATGGCCACAACATGAAGCATGACCGCAAATAACTACTATGAACTAAACATTAGAATGATGACAAAACAAACATCCATAAAGAAAAAAAAAGGAGAGAAAGAACTAAGCACAACCTAGACGATACTGCAGAAATAAATGTCAGTTTGTTTTTGCACCTCGTAGCATTAGATAAGGATGCAGCGATGTAAGCAATTTCCATTTACACAAGAAAATTCAATCGCAATGAAGCAATACGTTTCGTTTATATGGCTAAGTCAACTATGACAGGGTGAGCATCATATCTAATTGCATCTTAAACTTGGCCTTAGCAACACACAACAAGACTCGCACGAACTGCTTATCCCACACGAGCTGTTATCAATGAGAAGGCCTTCAAATAATCCTCGCAAATGCATGTCAGTCAACCATTTTCAGTGTAGCCATACAGGACTACGCCCATCACAGCCCTGGTGCACACCAACTGAACAATATGCTGCGAATACTCCCTCTATCCTACAAACGAGGACAGGCACATTGGCGCTTACAGCAATCCTGCATGCCGTACAGGACAATATCACCGTGATCAAGTCATTTACAGCTCATCACAAGGTTTCAATTAAAGAAATGGCATCAGAGAACTCGCATGATACAAACAGGAAATTACTAATGTCTTTTTACTACAAGTATGCAAAACCAGGAAATTGTATAAACCAGCAATGTATAATTAAACCATTATTGACGAATGTGTCCTACAGGCAACATGCCAGGAAATGTTTTTTCTCGCCGAGTTTTGGTATTGAGTATGAAGTCTCTGGCTAAATGTCTTCGGCCAACCCTGAATGACAGGCAGCAAGCATTATTTGTTGGTATTGATCAGGAACGCAGGACGAGATAAAAGGTAGGCACGCGACTCGCTTTCTTTTGAAGGCACAGTCAGAGGAGACAGACAGATGGAAGATCTCCAGCCGTGACGTGACACACGTGGGTTAAAGCAAATTAAATGTGCACCTACAGTTAACTTATGATGAGAGGTGTCTGTACAAATTCCGAACAAAGCCATAGGTGGCTTGGGGTGAAGCCTGCTTCCAGTTTTCTGCTTGTGGTTAGCACCCTATTGCAGAAAAAAAATTTTAAAAACATCTTTTTCTTTTCATTGATTACACTCGTTTTCAATGTGTTTTGCAGATTTACATGAGCAGTAAATAAAAATTTATTTCGGGTATTTATATGAGCTGTCAATAAAAAGTTAAGGTTCTACTGTAGCTTACCGAACATTAAACATTAGACACTACTGATGAAATTTCATGCTATCATCACTCCCATGGTGATGATATTGCTCCAGTTGTCATCAGCCTACTTTCCGAGATGGTCCTTCGAAGTCTCGTCCCTGCTGTTAGATATTTCAGCTACATTAAAACCTTTAGTGATGACGTCATCTGATACCAAACACAATGTTTTTCATTGTTCCATCTTTAACAAGACATTCTTATTTTGCAAATTTTTTACCTCAGCAGTGTTGGTGCAGATCTTACACAAGTTAACACGGTTAATAAACAAATAAAAAATAAATAAATAAATAAAGCAACCAACCACCCAAGAAATCAACATTCACTGAAAACATGCGGTGGCATTCTGTTGGTGACAGCAATGAAGGACGGAGGGAAATGGACATCGGGGGGCAGCAACTCACACAATGCGGGCAGCTCCATTTGCCCTCGGGCGGTTCTTCGAGTTCGGGCTCCAAGCAGACCAAGTGGTAGGCACGTGGACACGTGTCGCACAATATGATTTCACCCCCTTGCTGGCACACCTCACAGTAGTCTTGGTGATCCGTCTGCGCATGGCACAGTTCGTTTGCAAGAAAGCAGATCAGTGCCGGAAAATAGCAAAGGGCAGTGTCAAAGCAAATGCGCTAGTCGCACACGTCATTACAAAGACATCTCATCTTAACATAAAACATGCAAATGAGGCTGCACTAAACTGCCAGGAATGCTACGCAAGATGCCCGAGTGCTCAAGACACACGAGGAAACATACTTTTGTGCACATGACCTGCCACTGGAGGTAAGCTACAATCCCAGCTAACAACTCTTAATTTCTTGGCCTATCAGCTTCAAGCAAATCAATTTCACTAGTTGCCATGTGTTGGCATAACCAACAAAAGAAGGCACGCCAAATGAGGACAGGAAGGTCTGCTTCTCGTCGTGAGCTCTTAATTTTTGAAAAAATTTACAACCTGAACGTTTCACAAAACTAGAGGGCAACAGTGTTAGGACGATTAAACCTAACGGCAGAGGCAAAGAGACACCCACAAAACTTAGAAGCTACAGATATGCCCGATTAGCCTCGTTTACACAAAATTCAGGCCAGGAACTTATGGGCTCGCACAGTTTTGCCACATTCAATGACACGAAAGGAAGCATACATGCTGTTGATAAGCCGATCAACACACAGCCAACTGAAAATGTGGTCAAGCAAGTAAGATGGGGCAGTTAATTACAAGTATTATGGAACATAATGTTACAGCGCCAGTATAGATCGGACAGAGCGAGGTGAACACGTAAAAAATGTGGCCCATGTTCAATGACCATTGAGATTGTCTGTGCGACACCAGCTTTGCACTAGAGATCGCACCGTCCCAAAACGAGAAAATGTTAAGAAAATATCCCATCTAATCAAATCCAACACACCTCGTAGCCATCATTCTCCGCATCCGAGTTGGGGAAGCTTGCAGTCGTCTTGGTCTTCTTCTTCTTCTTGGCCTTCTTGGCTTTGCCCTTCTTGGAGGAGCCCTTGTCACTCTTAGCCGGGGGAGGAGTCATATTCTGCGCTTCTTCCAGCGCAGCCTCAAAATCCGCATCGCTCTGATCGCTCACACTGTTCTCGTCTTCCTGCAGGGCGCAAAGCACGCAAGCATATTCACTCTCCAGACGGTCACCTATTTCACCAAGGAGCAGCTAACAAATTTTCACTGCCGTCAATACATGTCCCTTTTAGCTATGTACTATATTTACCCAATTCTAATGCAAACCCTTATTTCCGAAGAAAAAGAGCCTGAAAAATGTGTGTGTGTGTCTGTGTGTGCGTTAAAAAACTGTGTTAGCAGTATTGGCAACAGCCTATCGTGAGAACCGCTGTCATAGCCAATGGCATCACTAGATAGTGATTGCTGTTTTCACACAGATCAGCAATGTTATGCCACTTTAATTGCAAAAACTAATTTAAAATATAAGTTATTCCTATGAAACACTGCAGTCCAAGAACGCTTTTAAAAGCTAACTTTGGCTTTACATCCGGGCTAGAGCTAACAGAAAAAGAAGTGCCGACAAATAACAGCCTTACTGCCATTCCCAGCACGTTCTGTTTAGCCTGGCTCTCTTTTTGAAATCCAATGCTTACAAGCGATGGTAAACAGCAGCTGAAAATGTCACATGGCCAGCCTACGCAGTGACATCATAAACTGCATCTTTTCAGCTGTGTCAGACAACAATGGCCATCTTCATTTACGTTCAGCTACTCTTCAGACTACAAAGGTAACTAGCACTGCTGTGTAGCAGCCCCCAACTGAGTGAAGCCAACTATTACTAAATGAAAGAAAGTTAAAACTGCTTGCCCGCGAAACGTGTACAGCATGGCAAGTAACTTGTTAACGGAAAGAAAGGCTTGCAGCACAAAGTTACCATACCTAGGTAACATGCTTTGTTCTCAGGCAAATTTTTCAATTTTCAGCAATGGCAAAAGATAAACATCATTGCAATAGGTTATTTCATTTGCATCCCACAGCACTTATATTCTTGATTTTTGTAAAGGACACACAGCGCAAGACTTTCTCGCCACCCAACTGTGCCTGCATGACACATAGACAAGCACCCACGCAAAAAAAATCCAACAAACCATGCAATGAACCACTTACAGAGCTCTGCTTTTTACGCTTGCCGATGCCACCCAATTTAATTTTCAGCAAAGGCACCGACTTCTTCTTTTTTGTTTTGCTTCGGCTTGATCGCTCCCCATCTGCGTCACAAGAAGCAAACAAGGGCAAAAATGTTAGGCAAACTTTCGTCAATAAGCTGGACACTCACGCTTTCTAATCTTACGATAAAGAAGCAAGTCAAACTCTTCCATCCTCATTTCTCTACACAATCATCAAGTTCTTGTGCTCATCTTCTAGCACCCTGGTTCAACAATGCGCCACATTCAGGAACCACCAGTTAGCGGCAGAGCAATTATAGTGTAAGCAAATGGGCTGATGCAGTGCGAGCATACTTAAAAAATGAAATTGTGGGCTAGGTTAGACAAGTGCTGGATTGGTGGAAGACATACACAAGCAGCTGCAATTGTGGCAACGTCTTGAGACAATGGCGAGTTCTAGAAGCGGTGTCTCCAACCTGCTTTAGAGGAACTCAAAAACACAAACTGCTTCGTACGTCTTTGTTTGCACTATTTTGTACTTTCTTTTGCATGCCCAGTGGTTTGTGTCATCTAACATTGGGACCCCTATTTCTAAAACTCCCTACTGTGTATAAGTAAGGTTCTCTATTTGTGGATTTTATATTTTTTTGAAATTTGGGGGGGTAAAAATCGGGTGTTATAACTAAAGAGGAAATCCGGAGAGAAGTCAGCCATTTTGTTGTCTGGCACGGAAAATCAGTAATAAATCGGGGGTTTCGTTGTGCGGTTGCCCAAAGTTCGGGAATTTTCCTGGTGACTTTTACAAATGATTAACACAAGAAATAGTATCTCTTTGGACAAAAACATTCTATTTAACCAAGTGAAATCGCTCACAGGAACATGTAATGGCAAACATAATGGCTCGCAAATCGTGTGGCAAATTCACCTCTAAAAATGCTTGTTGCAGACATTGTTATACATTTAAAAGAAACCACATTAACAAAAGCAACAAGGGGAGACAGGTTTGGTGATCCCTTCTTTACTTTGTTCTGTGCACTTTTTTTTTTTTTTTTAATAGGAGAAGTATGAAAACAACTGCACACAGGCATGTTTCGCATAAGGTGTGATACTTTTCCTTATCTTACAAGCTATTGTTGATGTACATTATCACATGCACTGGGAGCATTTCTGTGTCCATCCTGGGGGGGGGGGCTGCTTAGCCTTTCATTCATTTGCCATCATCCTGTATAACTAGTTCCCAGTATATGCTCTTGCAACAAAAACAATGGAATACCAAATACATGAATCGGTTACCCTTCTTTGAATGTAACATAGACGGGTAAACGTTGCAGCTACCATTTGCAATGCACTGTGCATAACGCACTGCCTCTGTTAATTCGCTTACCAGTGCATTACCGGCATTTACATGCAAGAAACTTAGGACTTGAGACTGACTCCAACCAAATAACTGAATTTTCTTAGCCCAACGTTTCGGAGCCCATTCGGCTCCTTCTTCAGGGGGTTGTTCTTCGGGGGGTGGCGGTGTACCGCTTTTAAAGCGTCTTTGTGAAGAAAGGAAGGGGGAGCACGGGAGGTGGGGAGACACTTCACAGACGGAAAGGTGGGGGGAAACATAAAGGGGGGGGGGGGTTGTTGACGGAGCCGAATGGGCTCCGAAACATCGGGCTAATAAAATTCAGTTATTTGGTTGGAGTCAGTCTCAAGTCCTAATCAATTTCCCAACCAGACAGGCAATTCTGTCGAAATGCTTAGCTTCACATGCAAGAAACGTATGGGAAATACGAGGCAAAGCACCACTGTCGTATTCATGTAAACCCAGCTGTTAAAAACCCAACAGGCTAGACCAGTAGGCGGTGAACATATATGTTTATACAGGCCGATTTTTGCATCAAATTAAAATTAAATTCTGGGGTTTTACATGCCAAAACCACAATATGATTATGAGGCACACCGTAGTGGAGGACTCCAGAAATTTGGACGACCTGGTATTCTTTCACGTGCACCTAAATCTAAGCAGACAGGTGATTTCGCATTTTGCCCCCGTCGAAATGCAGCCGCAGTAGCTTGGATTCGATTCCACGACCTCATGCTTAGCCGGCCAACACCATAGTCACTAAGCAACCGCGGCGAACAATTTTCGTATGAGTATTAAGCAATAACGGGGCATAATAGCACATTTACATAATACTATTAATAATAATATAGATATTGACCTATTGCTTACAAAGGTGGGCAGCATTTGGTATTTCTGTAACACTCGCATTTGTAATTATCCTTTACAAAGATGCAAACTTTGGGCAGAAATCTAATTTAACCTGATTTTCATAAATTTTGTTTGAGGTGCAAGAACGATGGATTATTGGGCTTTACCTGAAAGTGAAGAACCCTATGTATAAGGAATGAGCAAGAAAAACCAGGACTGACAGCTTGATTTTTCTTTTTTAAACAGCCACAAGAAGGAACCAAAGAATGAAACCAAGGAAAGTATGAGAAAAATTGTATTGAATTAAAATGTTGAAATCATAAGGAAAAAGGGAAATGAAAGCAGAAGAAAAGACAACTTTCTGCTGGTGAAAGCAATACCCACCACCTTCGCATGACCCTTGCAATGCCATACCAATTTAGCTACACCAGCGTTAAAAAGAGTGAAAAATAAGCCACCATTTAGGCAGCTTGACAGCTCACTATTTGCTCAGCACAAGTTTAGTGGTGGAACTAGCTCCCCTGCTTTAAAATGTTTTTATATGTGTGTATTTTTGTGCTCAGCTTTTTAAACCGCTCCGTCAAAAGGACACCCTCTGGTCAAAGTGGACCAAAGGCTCTGGCAGTCAGGATTACTGACCTGCCAAAGATCTCAAAAGGCAATGTACTCAAACACATGTGCTAATATGCTAATACTCCTGGCAATTTTTGCAATTTTACTATCTTTTCGATTTTCTACATCTGGTGCATTCAGTAGACCGTAATGTGATGTTCTCCGGGTGGTACTGCTCTGCGATTCACGTTTACATAGCCCGAGGGGTGGGTTACAAACATTCATATTTATATATGTCTATTAGTGCGCCAGTCTGAGGATCAATGTTGCATATGCAACATTGGCATTCACACCGACACACCAATAGACTTACTAGATCAACACAATAATAGACCTTTTAGATTAATAGACCAATAGATCTATTAGACTAACACACTACTAGACCTACTGGACTGTTTAGTGTTATTTTCAATTAGTTTTTGCACCTAAACTTTTGCTAGGGTTAACACCCAGACATCTGGCATCTGTTCTATTATCACACGATCACTGCCACAAGAACATTGTCACAAGAACACTCCTCACCATTGTCCTTGGTGGAACCAGTAGGTGTGGATGCAGCCGCCCTAGACTGACGCACTGGCCTGTCATCTTCGTCGAGGGCGTCATCCGCGTTGGGGTTGTCCCTCAGGAACTCGTGCCACTTGGCCGAGATGAGCAGCACTATCTTGGCCATTGCAATCTTGGGGTTCGCCTGTGTCGAAAGGCATGCGGTTTGGGGCTGGTAAGCGGCTCCGATCCTCACGAGGAGGACGTGTTGCTTCTGCCCTAGTCGCTTGACAAAAAATTCCTTCACATTTGTGCAGTACTCACCACGAGATTTCGTTGGGGCGACAATAACTTGAAGCAAGCGCTTGCCATTACGAGTCTCTTTCTCATGCTCCAGTTTATAAATTAAATCAAATTAGAAGGTTTAGCATCTTAAAGCAGGATCTCATCGTACAACATATTCAGCCATCTTCCAAAAGTGTAGAGAGAATATTATTTTTAACAAGCCTAATTTCTACATATATATTATTTAGATGTGTTTGTTTCAGGCTCGCCTTAGGCAAGCAGTATCACTCATGTGATTTGAGGACAAAGTTGAGCAAGTCTGTTGCGATTTGAGATTGGCAAAAGTGCTAACAGAACAGAAACTTGGAAAGCAAGGAACCATGTATGTAAAATGGCTTTCTAGGTCCATGCTCTCTGCACAATTCCCGTGCTCTCTGCACAATTCCAATCTATCAGTGTTTAGCTTAGCTTGACATGACAAAGCTATCCATTCCACATTATCCTACGTTCCATACGAACCATGACGGCTGGGGCTTCTTTCAAAAACGAATTAAGTCGTGCATTTCTCAAGTTGCCAGCAAGATGCCACAATCGCATATTGTGGCTCTCTAATCACTTTCAAGCTTTTTTGCTTCAATTACGAGCAATTATAGTGTTTTTGTGCATTACTCTCATTCAATAGTGTATCCATGCATAGTACAGAGTGACATGGTCATTAGGTCACTATGCCTGCAACTATAGCAACCTATAAGCTATCACAACTCCTTCACGCAAGGTAGCTTACTAACTGGTGACAAAGTTCATTTTCTGACTACCTTTACTAAGGTTTTTGACATACAAAGCTGTCCTCAGATGCGTACATGGATTTTTTAGATAGAGTGTCTTCAGTTGGAAATGCATTTTTTGTTGCACTTGCACGAGTTCATTCTTATTTTCAAGATCTTTTAAAGCATCCCAAGGTTTTGTAAACAAATTCGTTCCAGAAATAAATCTTACTGTACGCAACATCAAATTCTGTGGGCGTGTGTACATACATTTCAGTTGCTCCAGAAAAAAAAAAAAGAAATTGCCCTTCAGCATGCAGCTTCACATCGAAGAGAAATTGAAGACAAAGTCATCTTCGAGTGGTACTATGCAGTCATCTCAAATTCATGGCTCCTAAATGAAGCTTCCTTAAGGCCCACAAATGAGCGTTTCATCCACAAATCTCTGCCATGCTTCCAGGTTAGTGAACACTAGTAAGAAATGCACTTGAGTATGCGTCGACAAACTGCGTAACCAAGTTTCCTAAACTGGCGTCAATGGATCCATTCCACTATGCTCACAGCACATCCCCAGGGGGTCAACCATTTCCTCAAACCCGCTCCTATCATATAAACTCTATCACGCCTTCCTGCCTTTTGATAGTCAAATCGCATTTATTTGACCTCAGTTAATGCGACTTTACAATTACTTCGAAACCGCTTAAAAGCCCCAGCAAATATACATTACTACGAAAGGAAAACTTATTTCCAACTCAAAAGCTAGCTGCTACGGCCAATTCGACTTCCACCGGCACCACCGGCACCCCCTCGTGTACGCCACGGTTACTAAAAGCCTCATGCTGGTTGAGTCATGCTTCTAAAGCATGAAACACTTCAAAACTTCAAGCAATAAAAAAGATTTGAATTCAATCATTTTGCAGCAGTTTCTTAATACAACCTTTTGGATAATTCGACGTTTTGGATCATTCAACCAAATGTTCCAGTTCCACAAGGGCTCACTAACAGGAGTTTACTGTATTAAACCATTTTTTTCTTTTACCCCATGATACAAACAAAAGATGCTCCTTATCACAGTCGCCCTTGAGCCTGCAAAAGACGATTACCAGTACGATTTGCGACAGCAGTGGCACTGTGAAATCAGTCTATGGTTATTTGCCGGAAACCACAAGAAAAAGTTACAGTAAAGAAATCTGTCACCAAAATTTGGGCAAAAAGCACCAGCAATACAGTAGTATTTTCCCACAAATCCCTCGTTACGCAGTGACAGAGGAAACTATGTGGAATATCACGACCCATTTTGAAAAATGCATGGAGACACGGATGCTAGAAGCTGACCTGCAAACTACGATAGTGAACAATTCCCGTGAAACATCTTGCACCGCACAAAGACGCACTAGCAATACTCAGACAAGCCACAGAGCAAGGCAGCGATGCATCGTGACATCATTGAAAGCTTGTTCCATTTCTGCTTTCCGAAATTGCCAGTAGAGAAGAGAGTTTCTCATCATTCCAATTTGCATCAGAAATGGAACTTCACCAGGTAAAGACTTGGCAGCTGAGACAATCTAAGCTCCAATGCATACTGGTGATTCGAAATGCTATGCATAAGCCAGCAAGCCATTTGAAGACAATGTCTATGGCTAAGGATGCACAATTTTCAAGTTTAATTACTCCTAGCAAAATCGGAATTCTTAACCTTCTAAGTAACAAATCATGACTGTTTTCTCATGTCGTTTTTGTTTGTTGGGGGGGAAATGGGGCAAAATATTGGCAGGAAGAGTTTCGGCAGTAGCATGATTGTATATAAGTAACGTCGCGCCAGTCATCACAATTACAAAATTTGATGACAGGCACTGGTCCCTCATAAGTGATGTGTTATAACATTAAAACAACTGAAATGTTTGTTACAAGTAGATGCACTGGTTATGAATGAGTTGAGGGCCTTCTAATACAAAGAAGAGCACTAATTAAATGCAGTGATACAGAGCAACACATAGAACTTCTCGTCAAACCTGGTATTACATTAAGTTATGATACTGTTTTTGGTTAGCATACTTTTAGATTCAGCACTATGTTGTTGTGACTAGCGTGAATTTTCAAAAATAACTTGCATCTCCACATGGAGAAACCTTGATTCAAAGGGCTAAACCAACAAGGCACATCTAAGTCATTGGCACACGAAACAGCCACGGACAAAAGCACCACTTCCTCCAGCACAGAATGCGTGGAGCCCTTTCACAGCTTGCAGAATAATGATCACTGCAGCAGAATTCACTTCGCGCACCTTGGTTATCAGAGGCCGCACATGCTGTGAGAAGAGCTTGTAGCTCGTCAGGTTTTGGTAGTCCGCATCTGTGTACTCCATAGGCACGTCTGTCAGGCCCAGCTCCTGGCACACTTCCGTTGAGCTCTTCTGCTGCTCTGGCTCTCCTGCAGCGGCCGCCTGGGCAGCAGCAGCGGCAGCAGCAGCCGCTGCGGCAGCGGAGGACGCCGCAGACTCGGCAGCGGCAGCAGCCTTGTCCAGCCGGGGCTTCTTGGCACTCTTGCGGTCCACCACATAGTCACTGTCATTGTCCGAGTGGCCACCAAGCAGCTGGCTGTCGCTGTCGTCGTCGTCCTCCGAGGCGGCGCGTTTCTTTTTCTTTTTCTTGCCCTTCTTGCGCTCACCGTCACCACCTTTGCCCTTGCGCTTCTTCGCCTTGGTCTTCTTGGGCTTGGGCGGTGTCTCAGGGGGCTCTTCTTCCTCCTCTTCTTCCTCCCCAGGGGGCTCATCCTCTGTGCCTCCCCCGCCGATGCTGGGGGTCGGGGGAGCACGCGTCGATGCCCCCTCATCTGATTCTTGGCTTCCCCCATCGCCTGCGCCTCCCCTGCCGCTGCCCGCTTCTTCCTCCTCCTCCTCCGCCACCTCCGACCCTGTGCATGCAGCAACCGGAAGAACAAGATGATGAAAAGGCATAACCTTAAAGACAAGCAAAGAGAAAACTGGGCATTGTCCAGTGTTCCACAAACCATTCCAATCTAAACCCTAAGTCGCAATTCATACTGGACATGTCGGCTCGTCTTCTGCGCACTAGAATGCACATTGATCATATCCTTGTTAATATTTTGTTGCATTTTTGATTCCGACATCTCATGGGTGGTGTAGTTGGCACAAAACGAATTGTTTGTGCACCAACATACAGCTTTGCTTTGAGGTGGTTACAGGACCTCAGCAGACCACCTGATCTTAAGTTATACTCTTGGCGCCTTACGCTTGTCATCTGAGTGATGACCAGAGCTCTGCTGAGGATGATGCACAGCACCACTAAAGACACAGGTCAACGAGAAGCGGGCAAACAAAATGTGCCGACTTCACTGAACGTACTGTTGCTACCCCGTCAAATGCATACAAACAAGTGCAACATTTTTTTTTTTTTTTTTATGAGGCAAGCAATAAAAACATAACTCATATCACTAGTTGCAACACTTGCACCCTCCACACAGCATGCAACAATGAAGGCATGGATGTGAGGACAGTTACTTGACCAGTGCTCTGGTCAGTTCTCTTGACACATATTACTTCACTGTAATAAATTTGTAGGCCTCTCAACAAACTTTCACTGGAAGTCAATGCCTCATTCCTTCCCCTAAAATCTGGCACTATGTTACAGCATTGTCTAATGCAGAGTGACAACCAGCCTTCACTCATCCGATGATACTGCGTTTTTACACAAAAACTAAATGCAACAGTCAAATCACGCACCTGCCTGAAAGCACGGCTTAATATCAAAGTCTCAGCTGTAACCACACTGTGCACGTCCAAATCACTGCGTGCACGCATAGTACACCAAGAACAAGCTGCATGATGCACCTGGGAGTTTGTGGCAGCGTTATGTGCACCACAACACTGAAACATGCGGTTTAGAAATAATAAAACTAGCGCTGTCCGTGCAACGTCTGTTGAGTGACTGTCTTGCACATATGCACATGCAACAAGGTTCAAAAAAGCTACGGCGGCAGCAATTAGCGCTTCAAAGATGGGTCCGGACACTAATGATGCCACATTCCTTAATTAACTGCACCTTCAATATGTCAAGTCATTGCACAGGTGCAAATTCATGAAGTAGCTTTTCAAAAGAAATTGCACATAAAATTATGAGGCACTGCGTCAGTGAATGCACTGCTGCTCCAACTAGTCTGTCAACAGAGCTACGTGCATTGTGCGGTGTTGGAAGTAGGCGGCACAAACTACATGCAAAAGCTATGTCCGAGGGAAGCACCAATTCTGCCCTGTGGACCCTAACCACCCATAAAATAGGTTTCACACTACAACTGCATTTCACGAAAAGCAAGGATTCGATCAGCTACACATCACTGCTACCTTTGAGAGGGGCGGTCGACATTAGAGAGTATGTCCAGAAATAAAAGCAGTGCAGTGTTGCGCCGGTGAATTCAATGCATTCGTGCCTATTTAGAACACCAGCTTTTGACATGTTGCGCAGCGCGCCACATATCTTAAGGGGTTCATACCAATTGTCTATTAATGTAGAAAGTGTTCAATCAATCACACCTCAGACCACTGACACAAGAAGGCAAGTACGCTATCGCCGTTGGCCAATGCAACCGGTATGCAGCCCTGAAGGCCTGCAAAATCTTGGAATACCCAAACGATCATGACCGGCCGTGTTCATTCACAACAACGCACAGTCAATCATACTTTGGTGTCGCGTCAAGTGCTTTTAATGTAACGCGTCCAAACTAAGAAGACGCCGAAATGCAAAAGTCGCATTCCAGAAACTCGGTAGACCGCGTGCACCGCGAGCCGGGACGTGCCTCGAAACGGCGCAAAGTGAGACATCCTGTAATGCGCTGACACCCGAGAATTTGCATCCATAACAACCAGGAACTTTGGTTGCCTTTGTCACCATGGCGCCATTTCTTTTTTATTTCCTTTTGATGCCAGAGCCTTTCATTCACAGCGACAACGACGAGAATGAAATCTCAACCCAAAGCGAAAGCCAGCAATGAATTAACTGCCAACAGCGTCGCCCGCTAATTACAATAAAAAGAAATCAAGAAGGAACAGGTCCTTCGGAGGTGCCCACCCAAACGTGTGCGAGCACGCAGTTCGGTAGCCACGTTAGGACCATCCATAGTGCGCCCATACAAACGCAATAAAGAAAAAATATATATATAAAACGGAACAAAATTTCATTCTGACAGTTTTATTTCGGTCATCGAAAACCTAAAAAAACCCAGCCATTTTGGAAATACGCTCCAGCTAGCCTCGTTCCGAGGTTCAGATCAATATGATAATGAGATATACATATCCGGATAGTTATCCCGCCGTCTTCCTCCATTGGCGACAAGTACCGAAAAGCAAAATCGAGGCCCGGGTCCATCCAGCCCTGCCGTGCACAACCATTCAAAGCCCAACGTGCTCGAGACACCGGTGACACCCGTCAAGACACGATCCGCGCACACCAAAACAGACCCATGTGCTCGGCGAGACGCCGGTCAAAAAAAAAACGCAAGCACAGAGCCCTTCGCGTCCGACGCCGCCGTACGGCTTACTAAGCCTAGCGTGATCGGGATAGCGGGCGCGAAAGTTCGGCGTTTCCGAATTCGTTTCAAAGGGGCCGACCGCGGTCACCGGCGCTCAAAGCGTGCTCGGGAGATTCCCGCAGACACTGTGAACGGCGAATAGACGCGGGATGAAGCCGATATCGAGCCGACGACGCCGGCTATCAAGCGAGCGACCGGCGAGCTCGAATAAGAGGGGGGGGTCCTGCTTCGACAGGTAGAACAGCGGGCGCGCACACACAAAAAGACCAACCGCATCACCGCTCACCGGCTAAAGAATCGTCTTCTGCTTCTTCGGTGGCCATCTCCTGATCTTCTGACTGTTCTTCGTCGCGTCCGGAAGGCGCGGGCATAGCAGTTTGGACAACGCCAAAACGTGTCCCCGAATCTTTTTTTCACAGGGGGCCGGAGAGCGTAGGTCCGCCGGGGGCACCACACAGAAGACTATCGGCGTAAAGATGTCTACGTTATTTTCTCACACCCTCCCTCCTCGCTCCTGCAACAAAGTGGAGGAGGAAAATGGACTGGCGGGTAGAAGCCTGGGGAAACGGGGGGGGGGGGGAGGGGGGCACGCGCGAGAGCGCGCGCGCGCTCGGTATGTGCGCATGCGCTGGCTGACGTCATCAGATATCCCACAAATATTAGCAAGCGGGCAACCCTACCGCTAAGAGCGGCTGCTGGCTGCTAGCTAGGAGAGGAGAAAATAAGAGGGGACGTCGTGCAAAAGAAAATAAGCGGTAAAATTATACCACGTGATCGCAGTTGGCAATAATGGCCTACGACAACGCGTGCGCTTTTTCGGAGTTGCCGCTCTCAGACTGCGAGATGTCCGCTTTCGGCAGGGTGGCGGCGATCTCCCGTTATGCAACTTTCTTTCCGTCGTTACATAAAGCGCCGATTGTGCGACACGCGATAGGTTCGAGAAGCCGCCGTGTTCAGGCCCGGTTCTCTGGTGTTAAGCTTTCCCCCCTAGCAACTGTCACATAACAGAATGTCATCCACGGTTAATTAGCATAAACTTTTTTAATGAATGAACTACTTTTCCTATGAAGCGGTACCATCGTTATCCCCTAAACTTGTTCGTTCAGCAAACGAAATCTCAAAGAGAGGTGATTCATTCCTCTGACCGAATGAATGAGATTTCGCAGAGTACTCGCTTTCGTGTCTTTCGATAGCGTCACATGAAGGTTCAAGAGCAGTGTTCACTTCAGAAGGTAGCCAAATACTGTTCGGCACCAACGAAAAGCTACAAAAATACAGCTATAGACGCAACCTTCGTTCTGTTATTTTACGGGAGTTAAAGTACGGATTAATGATTCCTCTAAACGCGGATCGATTTCTTAAAATCTTGAGAAAAAGGTATAGAGAAGAGAATCTACGCTTCGTTAGAGTATAAGTACGAATAACCACCTAATCCCTCCCGTCCGCCATTGCGCACATTCGTACGGACCACTTTTTTCAGCTCTCTTCGTTCCTTCATTTCCTTTGTTCGCGGCGTGCGGAGGCTTTTGCTTTCAATTTTTTTTTCTTGTTCCGTCGTTCTTCTTTCTATCCTCTCTCATTTCGCCAACTGCGCGTCGTCGTCTCACTGTCGGCTGGCGGCGGAAAATTCAGTTTTTTTTTTTTTTTTGTATCTCTCTCTCCTCTTTCCCTTCTCGCTCCACCTTTCTCTTGCTCCGTCTGCCTATCTCTTTCCCGGCGCCTTTATTTCCTCCTTTCCGGCTTTCTTTCCATCTCTTTCTCACACGCTGCCGAAGGCTGAAGGCGGGTGCCAGATATATAGAGACGGATAGCCGCAACGCCGGGATTCGGAAGGAAAGAGGGGGCGAAGCGAAAGAGTGGCGGGGAGAGAAGGGACGCCCGGGGGGGACCGTATACTCAACGGAGTTATACATATCCGGATACTTATCCCATGCCAGGCGCAACGCGCAAGCAAACACGTACAAAACCGGCAAAAGAAGAAATGCGAGAAAAAGCGGACACGGAGGCGACTTTGTATTTTTTTTTGCTGTTTTGGTTTGGCGTGAAGTGACGCAAAACGTGGCGGATTACGACATTTAATATACATCTGTGTTCCTGAATTGCCGAACGACCGCGCAAAATATGCAAAGGTCTCGTTGCAACCTCCGCGTCCTTCGCGAGAGGCGTTGAAACAGTTCGCCGCTTCTGTTCGCGGGCGCCCAGTAGCGAAAGGCGATCGGGCATCTTCCGCCGGCGTTCGACGTTTAACAAATGACGCGTCCCACGTCGACATTGTGGACGACTGCCTAAGTGGAGCCTAAAAGTTGGTTGTCCTCCTAAGCAAAGATTTCGCAGGGCTTCGAGAATTGCTTGCTGTCGTGGTAACTAACACATTCGAGGTCTTTCTTTTCTTATTTTTTTTTTTCGTCTGGTGGATAGGAATTAGGCGCACTTCATGCCTTCACTTTCCTTTAATTTACTTTCGTTCGCTCCAATATTTGGGTTACTTTCTGAAAGCCAGATGCTTTTTGTGGAGTTGCGCATATGTCAAAACTAACGTTGAGCGAGGTGTTCCTGCGTAAGCTATCGTGGGCAATTAAGAATTGTGCCACAGAAGCATGCAATAAATGCGAGCGCATATGCGTTGAGCGCGAATTGGAAGAACACAGGAGAGATTTTAGGACCGCGACGGCCCCCCGCCCCATGGGCGCCATGCGACCAAATTAACTGAGCCGATTCTGCTGACGTCACGACTTTTTACACCACACCGTATAAGATCGAGCTTGCACACATACTAAAGCAACAATGAAACAGCAAAAAGGGAACACAAAGCCGGACAGCCGGAATCATAAAAACGCATCGAGATTAAAACCAGTTGACCCGACTTTTGAACAATCCTTAAAGAACCAACGCCCGCCGTAAACGCCAAAGACGTCTTCTGCACGATAAATTGACGCTTTAATGCAATCGCTGTTTTGTTCGTTATGTCGCTTCGGGTACGTGGGCAGACTCCCGGATCACTTCGCACGAAAGCAGTGTACCTTAATCAGGCTCCGCATGATCCGCCTAGAACTTAAGTTGCGCAGAGGCAGGTGCTGTATAGCGGATTACCAAACGTGTGGCCACGCGTTCACTAACTGCACGGTCATAGCTAGTAAATCACTCTTAAAGTATATATGTTCTATGGCCAGTGCCGTTTATGACGTACGTATTACTCCGGCAATATGGGGTTACTTCTGTAACAAGGATTTTAACCGGAGGAAACACACGAAGATGCCACGAATCGTTTTTATACGGACTAAAAATTGGTTTCGCTTAAAGAGGTGGCCTGCTGCATGTTTCCATAACGGTATCGGCGGACATGTTCTAATTATGCCGATTTTCAGCCCCTCACGTATCGTTACCATAATTTTTATATGACCCATCACAGTGCATTAATAAGTGTGAGGACGAGAAACAAGTACAAAAACGGGGGGCATGCCATAAAACGTATGCAATAGTTAACAGAAGGGCAGCCGTTTCACGTAATTCAGGACGTTTTAGAAGTTGTGGGGATTGGTGGACACGCCTTTCGCTGGATAAGCAGTTATTTGAATTGAAGATATTTCTTTATTTTAACTGAAGACGGACCAACGCCGTCTAGCTATGCCAGTCGTGGTGTACCTACCGCAAGGCGGTACTCAGCCCTACCCTGTTCAACCTGGTGCTCGTTGGTCTCGCCGATTCGTTCCCGCAAGCCGTTCAGCTCTCCGACGACATTTGCATATGGGCTTCAGGAGTGACACGTGTACAAAAAAATTTATGGGGTTTTACGTGCCAAAACCACTTTCTGATTATGAGGCACGCCGTAGTGGAGGACTCCGGAAATTTTGACCACCTGGGGTTCTTTAACGTGCACCTAAATCTAAGCACACCGGTGCTTTCGCATTTCGGACAGGTGTACAAGTTCGCGCACGACTTCAGAAGGCTTCAACGGCCATGTCAACATACCTAAGAAGGCAAGGCCTGGAACTTTCACCTGAGGAATGTGCACTCGTTGGTTTTACTCGCAAAACGATGGCCCCGTCTGCTTTGCGGATTAATCATCAAACTCTACAATACAGACGAACGCACCGATTTCTTGGCGTCATCATCGATAGAGATTTATCTTGGAGCCCTCACGTCTCGTACATGACGAAGCGTTTGGCCGCCATGGTGGACCTTCTTGCGTTTATCGGCGGGAAGTCCTGGAGCGCAACAGTACCATCAATGTTGCAACTGCATAAAGCACTGTTTTTGGGCTTCCTGCGGTGCAGCTTACCTGTACTAGGAAATATTTGCAGTGCAAATATCCGCAAGCTCCAGAGCGTGCAAGCACAAGCACTCAGAACTTGTCTCGGTCTCTAAAAAAACTACGTAATCGATTGCGACAGTGGCCATTGCCAGAGACGCTCCCTTGACAGTCTGCATTGATACAGATGTCCTGGGAGCACACATCCGACATCTAACTCGGATTCCCTCACACCATCTTGCTTGCTTGCCAGCAAAGAGGCCGCATTAAACTTTTGCCAAAGGTATTGTAAGACATCAGTCCTACTTGCCATCACAATTTACGCCTGCTACACGATTATCAGACCCATTGTGGTGTCTGCACCGGCCGCAAGTGCAAGTGACAATTGCAGGCATCAGAAAGAAAGCTGGAGCGCCGTTGCAAGCTTTGAAGCAAGCAACTTTGGAACACATTCACAACGTGCACAAATTCCGGCAACATGTCTACACAGATGGTTTGGTAAAACTCAACAGCTCTGCTGCTGCAGTCATCATCACGGTAAAATCTGAAGAAATCAAATTAAAAACTTCATGTGTGACCACATCGACGGGTGCAGAAATTGCGGCACTCCGTGCTGCACTTGATTTCATTAATCAAGAAGCACTACAACAATGGACAGTCTTTAGGGACTCCAAGGCAGCCTTTCAGTGCATACAAAGCCCAATGCGTCACGGACCCAATGAACAACTGGCCTCAGAAATTCGACAGATATATCAACATAGTCATGACAAGGGACTGTTACGTTTCGCCTACAACGCGCGGTAATGCCGGCGCGGATGCAACGGACGCCGGGGCTTCGTTCAAAGCGGCGGACATTTTGGCCCGTTCGACGCCGCCGCAACGCCTCCCCGCCAAGCGTGTCCAGGCGTGTTTCAGTGCCACGTGTCTTCGTGTGTGCGTGTGTGTGTGTGTGCCCACGCTTGTCAAAGCGCGGCAGCCGGGGAGCGGAGCTCCCCAAGTGAGGAGCCAGGAGGTCTGTTCGTCGGCGGGTTGGCGATGCGTCACTACACTCGTCTCAACATGTCTCTCAGCTCGTCCGTGCTCCGCCGTCGCGTGGGCTCCGTGCTCCGCCGTCGCGTGGGCTCCGTGCTCCGCCGTCGCGTGGGCTCATCCCGTGACCTTCCTTCTGGCCCGCGACGCCGAGAGTATAAGAGCAGCTGCCCCCGGACGCCGAGGGAGAGGCTCCGATTTCTTCTGTTGAGTTACGTGCTCTCCCGTCTCTCCACTTCGGTCGACCTGACCGGCCGCTCTTTTGCAATGTTAGAATAAACAAGTTGTTCTGTTACCAGTCTACTCTTGCTTCGCCGGGACCTTCGGATGCTTCCAGTGCCCCAGGCCGCCAGGCCAACGCTACCCTTGGGGCTTGCGACCCATTTGCAATAACGGGCGTCAGCACCGAGACCCCAACAGCTGGTTGCCAGCGGTGAGATCGCGACAACGGAGGCCAGCAGCGAAGAGATGCGGTTGAATGTATGCTGAGCAGCACAACGACCATCCGGGAGCAGTGCAACGAGCCCTGTGTGATGACTGGTTGCCTGCAGCGGAACGACTGCGCTGAATTCTTGGCTGCGAGGTTTGGTGAGTGCGGGACTTTCTTCTTCTGAGTTTTGCCAGGCTTTTGTTAGTGTCAGAAACAGAGCTGGTAATTGTGGTTGTCGTTGCTGCCGGGTTAGTTTGCGGCAAGACAATAGTAGGCAGTAGAGAAAGCAGCATTCAGAGCAGCCATGGATTTGAAGTCGTTGCGCAAACCGAAATTGCTGGAGCTTGCAAGAGAGTTGGGTCTGGATGTCTCAGACAAACTCAGAAAACCAGAACTGCTAAGGGCTATTCTTGAGTTAGAAGCTGAGGATGACGAGCTGTCGGAATGCCTTGAGACCATTGAGGTGAGGGAGACGGCAAAAAGACAGGAGCGCGAACTTAAAGAGCAAAAAGAGAAACAGGAGCGCGAACTAAAAGAACAAAAAGAGAAAGAAAAAGAAGAGCGCGACCGTCAACACGCTTTGGAAATGAAGCGTCTCGAGTTAGAGATGGAACGCGCTCGTAATGGAAGTCAGGCACACGGTGCAGGAGAACGAGTATTGTTCAAAATGACTGACCTGATGCGGCCGTTTAAGCTTGGAGAGGACATTGGTTTGTTCCTGGTTAACTTTGAGCGAACGTGCGAGAAGCAGGGGTTCTCTCGGGAAACGTGGCCACAGCGCTTGCTCACTTTGTTACCCGGCGAGGCGGCCGACGTAGTCGCTCGCTTGGAAAGAGAGGAGGCAGAGGATTTCGACAAAGTAAAATCGAATCTGCTAAAAAAGTACCGGCTGTCAGCGGAGGCGTTCCGTCGGAAGTTTCGGGAAAATGAGAAAGGCAAAAGTGAGTCATATACAGAGTTTGCCTACAGGCTTATGTCAAACATGCAGGAGTGGCTCAAAGAAGAGAAAGCGTTTGGTGACCACGAGAAAGTTCTGCAGTGTTTCGGGCTAGAACAGTTTTATAGTCGGTTACCTGAGAACGTGCGGTACTGGGTCTTGGATAGGCCAGACGTTAGTACGGTGGCTCGAGCCGCTGAGCTAGCCGAGGAGTTTGTGACGCGTCGGGCTCGTGGAGCTAAGGACGGTCAAAAGGGTGAATTTGGCTCCAAGTTTGAGAGGCCAAAGTTCACGCCCATGAGTGCAAAGGGGGACACACGTAGTGCGGATGCGAGTGAAAGCAGTCCGACCGAACGTAAGGAGACGGCGGCAGCCGAAGCCGAACGCAGAAAGCGGTTCGAGACGAGGCAAGCGCGCGTTTGTTATACGTGCCAGAAGCCGGGTCACTTTTCGGCGCAGGGTCCAGAAACAAAAACAAAAGTCGTGTTTTTGTCTTTATGCAGCACTGACGAGAACATGAAGCTTCTCGAGCCTTACATGCGAGACCTCCTCGTGAACGGGAAAGAGTGCCGAGTGCTTCGCGATTCCGCAGCTACAATGGATGTAGTTCACCCCTCTTACGTAGAACCCGATATGTTCACGGGCGAGTGCGCATGGATCAAGCAAGCAGTGGAAGCTCATAGCGTGTGTCTGCCGGTAGCAAAAGTGCTTATTGAAGGACCTTTCGGAGCACTTGAGACGGAGGCCGCAGTGTCATCTATGCTGCCCCCCCAGTACCCGTACCTATTTTCGAACAGGTCCGATCACCTCCTGCGCGAGAAGGGGCTTTTGTTTGGTGAGGCTAGCGTTCAGGCCTTAACCAGATCGAAGGTTCGGGAGCTCGCTGCAAAGGCGGTAGTTGCGGGACCGACGTTGTTGAACGATGAGAAAGGGTCAGAGGCGCAGCAAGCTGGTATTCAGAGCACGCCCGAACTGAATAAAATTGAGCCTGTAGCGTTAAAGGCACCAGATACTGGAGAGGAAAATCCCGACACGGGAAAGTTAGAAGAGCTGTCTCCAGATTTGCTCATCGCGCCTACGTCAGACGGACTTAACAGGTTGCTAAAAGTCAGCCGGTCGGCTTTGATAGCCGAGCAAAAGAAGGATGGCAGCCTAGAAAACATACGCTGCGTTATCAAGGAAGGTATCGCCAAGAAAAATGCTCGCTTTGTGGAAAGAGGTGGGGTCCTGTACCGGAAGTATCTAGACCGCAGGGGAGTGGAGTTCGATCAGCTGATCGTGCCTCAATGCTATCGTCAGGATCTGTTGCGCTTGTCGCATGGGGGTTCGTGGTCCGGACACCTAGGAGTTAAGAAAACTAAGGACCGTCTCTTGCAAGAGTAGTATTGGCCAGGGTGTTTTCGGGACGCAGACCACTTTGTGAAGACATGCGACACCTGTCAGCGGGTGGGCAAGCCAGGGGACAAATCGAGGGCGCCGTTGAAGTTGGTACCTATCATTACGGAGCCTTTTAGACGGCTCGTTATTGATACAGTGGGACCTCTGCCGGTAACAGCCACGGGGTACCGACACATTTTGACTGTGATCTGCCCAGCGACAAAGTTCCCTGAAGCAGTGCCGCTTAAAGAACTCAGCTCAGTTGAGATAGTCAATGCACAACTGTCCATATTTGCGCGAGTTGGTTTTCCTGCAGAAATCCAGTCAGATCAGGGCACAGTGTTTACTAGCGCTTTGACGACAGCCTTTCTCGAAAGGTGCGGGGTAAGGCTGTTACACAGCTCAGTGCACCACCCCCAGTCGAATTCCGTTGAGAAGCTCCACTCCGTCATGAAGCGCGTGTTGAGAGCATTGTGTTTTGAACATCAAACTGACTGGGAGCTGTGTCTGCCTGGAGTGATGTTTGCATTAAGGACCGCGCCGCATGCGGCTACGGGGTTTTCGCCAGCTGAACTGGTGTACGGTCGCTCGCTGCGATCTCCGCTTCGCATGCTTCGAGAATCATGGGAGGGCAGGGGCGACGACCCAGTCGTGGTAGAGTACGTGCTTAAGCTCCTCGAACGCTTAAGAAGGGCACAGGAGTTGTCAGGTGAAGCAATGGCAAAGGCCCAACAGAGGGCCAAGGTTTATTATGATCGGACAGCCAGGGCCCGTCGTTTTGAGGTGGGCGATGAGGTCATGATATTGCGCACATCGCTAAAGAACAAACTCGACGTGCAGTGGGAGGGCCCAGCACGGATTGTTCAAAAACTGTCGGACGTTAACTACGTGGTGAGTCTGCCAGGAAAGCGGAAAGCACAGCAAGTTTACCACTGTAATCTGCTGAAACCCTATAAGCAACGGGAAGCAGTGGTGTGCATGATGGTAAACGTTCCCGAAGAGCTTCCGCTCGAGCTTCCGGGACTAGGCTCAGTGACGAACAGGAAAGACACCGATCAAGTCATTAGTGACTTAATAAGTAAAGCATCGCTGTCGCCTGAGCAGAAAACCGAACTACACCAGCTCTTACAAGAGTTTCAAGGTCTGTTCTCTGAGAGGCCTGGTAGGACTTCTGTCCTTACTCATGACATAGAACTTACCTCCCCAGAGCCAGTACGATCCAAGGCGTACCGGGTGTCACCCCGCCAGAGCGATATTATGGAGGCTGAGGTAAAGAAAATGCTACAGCTCGGTGTTATTGAGGCGGGTGAGAGTGATTATACCTCCCCTTTGATTTTAGTTGAGGTACCGGGCAAGGAACCTCGTCCTTGCGTCGACTACCGCAGGCTTAATTCCATCACTAAGGATCAAATTTATCCGATCCCTAACATCGAGGAGCGCCTTGAGAGAGTGAGTAGCGCTCAGTTTATTTCCACCCTAGATCTTGTCAGGGGTTATTGGCAGGTTCCACTTACAGAAGAGGCTAGTAGGTATGCGGCGTTCATTTCACCAATGGGGACATTCCGTCCTAAAGTTTTGAGTTTTGGTTTGAAGAACGCGCCATACTGCTTTTCAAGCCTCATGGATAAAGTGTTGCGGGGACAGCAAGAATTCGCTTTACCGTATCTAGACGACGTAGCGATATTCTCCGCCTCCTGGCCTGAGCATATGGCGCACTTGCGGGCAGTGCTAACCCGCCTGCGCGATGCGGGCTTGACAGTCAAGGCTCCCAAGTGCCAGTTAGCACAGGCCGAGGTTGTCTACCTCGGACACGTGATTGGTCGGGGTCGTCGCCGCCCCTCTGAAATAAAGGTGGCCGCTGTGCGAGACTTCCCGCAACCGCGCACGAAGACCGATATTCGGTCGTTCTTAGGTGTCGCCGGCTACTATCAGAGGTACATCCCCAGGTACTCTGATATCGCGGCTCCCCTAACGGATGCTCTAAGAAAGACAGAGCCGCAAACAGTCGTCTGGGACGAGACAAAGGAAAGAGCTTTTAGCGCCCTAAAGAGCGCCCTAACAAGCCAGCCTGTGCTACGATCGCCCGACTACACAAAAGGGTTCGTTGTTCAGTGCGATGCTAGTGAGCGAGGCATGGGCGTTGTACTGTGCCAACGGGAAAATGGAGAAGTAGAACACCCCGTCCTGTATGCTAGTCGTAAGCTGACGAGTCGTGAGCAGGCGTATAGCGCCACCGAGAAAGAGTGTGCGTGTATCGTGTGGGCCGTTCAGAAATTGTCATGTTACCTAGCTGGCTCGAGGTTTATCATTGAGACGGATCACTGCCCTCTCCAATGGCTGCAGACCATCTCTCCCAAAAATGGCCGCCTCCTGCGCTGGAGCCTCGCTTTGCAACAATATTCCTTTGAGGTGCGTTACAAAAAGGGGAGTCTCAACGGTAACGCCGATGGCTTAAGTCGAAGCCCCTAACGTGGGAATCAGCCTCAAAATTGCTTGTTACTGATGTTTTTCTTCCTGAGGCAGGATTTTTAACCTATTGCTTTCGTGTAGTGTTTCAAAGTGATGATGTGCTTTCTAGTGCAATTTTCCGATTTGTGGACGCGTTCTGAGTGCTGCTAAACTACTGTAAGGAACTAGGCAGCAGTATAAAAGGGGAAAGAGCCTGGCAGGGCTTAGTGAGGGTTGTGCCGTGCTTGCTGACTGAGCGGTTGACTTTCGGCGTAGTTCTAACGCTTGCCGGAAACGAGAACAAAAATGTCAACTCTCCCGAAGTCACTTTGCAGTGTCCTGTGTGAACCTGAACGTGAGAACGAGGCCTTCTCTGTGCGCTGCGCTCGAGAAACGCCAAAGGACGCCCGACTTCGGTTATGAGCATCATCGAGCGACATCCCTCCGGACAGCGGATGCAGTCCCCTGACCATCGGGATCTCCTTCCCCCGGCGGGGCGGTCTGTTACGTTTCGCCTACAACGCGCGGTAATGCCGGCGCGGATGCAACGGACGCCGGGGCTTCGTTCAAAGCGGCGGACATTTTGGCCCGTTCGACGCCGCCGCAACGCCTCCCCGCCAAGCGTGTCCAGGCGTGTTTCAGTGCCACGTGTCTTCGTGTGTGCGTGTGTGTGTGTGTGCCCACGCTTGTCAAAGCGCGGCAGCCGGGGAGCGGAGCTCCCCAAGTGAGGAGCCAGGAGGTCTGTTCGTCGGCGGGTTGGCGATGCGTCACTACACTCGTCTCAACATGTCTCTCAGCTCGTCCGTGCTCCGCCGTCGCGTGGGCTCCGTGCTCCGCCGTCGCGTGGGCTCCGTGCTCCGCCGTCGCGTGGGCTCATCCCGTGACATTCCTTCTGGCCCGCGACGCCGAGAGTATAAGAGCAGCTGCCCCCGGACGCCGAGGGAGAGGCTCCGATTTCTTCTGTTGAGTTACGTGCTCTCCCGTCTCTCCACTTCGGTCGACCTGACCGGCCGCTCTTTTGCAATGTTAGAATAAACAAGTTGTTCTGTTACCAGTCTACTCTTGCTTCGCCGGGACCTTCGGATGCTTCCAGTGCCCCAGGCCGCCAGGCCAACGCTAACCTTGGGGCTTGCGACCCATTTGCAATAACGGGCGTCAGCACCGAGACCCCAACAGGACACAACATTATCTTTCAATGGCTTCCAGGACACTGCAACATCAGCGGGAATGACCACGCCGACGAAGCCACCTGATCTGCCCATGAAAGTGGTCAACGTGTCTTGATTCCGCTTTCGCGAACAGACGCTGCGGCTGGGCTGCGATCGATGTCCCTTGAATCTACTTTGCCCCTGTGGGACTCGAACGCTTTTATCATGTGTCGTTTGCGTTCGTTGCCTCCGGACATGCAGACGCACATACCACCTGGGTTACCACGACGTGAACAGACCATGCTGTACCGTCGGTGGCTAGGCGTTGCATTTACGAACTCATATGCTTTCTTTATTGGAATGGCCAACAGCCTCACGTGCGACACATGCAACAGCGATGAGACTGTGGATGTTATCTGTGTCTGCCCGCGATATAGCGCCCAGAGACAAGTGCTGTGCAGAGTACTGGACCAGTTGGACAACCCTCCACTATCTGAACTAAAAGCTTTAGGTCAGTGCTCCCAAAGAACATCCACGCTGAAAGCATTTACTCGCGTTATTAAGGTTCCTGCGGTCTACGGGGCTTCACGGCAGACTTTAAGAACGCCGCCCCCTACCGCTCTATAGTGTACGCGGTTTGTTTGTGTTCATCTCTCTGTCTCCCCTTCCACTCTCTTTTTATCCCCCTTAACCCTTCCCCCCCGTGCAGGGTAGCCAAGCGGAACTCCCTCTGGTTAACCTCCCTGCCTTTCTATGCATCCTTTTCTCTCTCCCTCTCTTTGAATTATGTTAAACATTAGGTATTCAACTTTTTTACCGATAAACAATTAACCAGGCCCTATAGCAGACGCCATCAAAATCCAGGACGTCCCGGCGTGCTAATGCAGGAGCCTCAGACGGCGTCGCCACAGGCGTCTCCTTTGTGTGCTTTTTTCTGCCTAACTCTGCTCTACTCGCGCCAAGAGTAGCGTTTTTGGTATTATAGAAGGGTGTTTTGCTAATACAGGTGAAATCACTTTTACCTCAAGTTTCGAGATATACAAACAGGGTCGTACTCTAACCTAACGTGCTAAATAAATTGCACCCCACACTATATAAGGACAAATGTCCATGGTGCTATGAGAAGCCCAACTTATACCACATAACATGGGCATGTCGACAAACTGACGTAGTCCCAATCATATCACACCCGAGTGCGGAGCAATGGGAGGAACTGCTGACCAGCAACCGCTGCGAAGACCAGCTATAGGTCTAGTGCGGCGTACACGACGGGCAGCAGAGGCCAGCCGAGCCCTGTACTAAGGGCAGCCGACCATTGCGATAGAGGACGGACGAAGCAGCGGGTGAAGACCTCCGGGGAAGAGACAAGGAGGAAGACTCCCCTTAAGAATCCGCCCCAGCCGCAGAAAAACACAATTACTATAGCTCAATAAAGTTTTCACTCCCTCACTCGCGGTATTAATTTACAAGGTGTCCGACAAGATGCGTTGGCGTTCCAGTTACTTTCGTGCTTCAATGCATAACACAGTGTTTCCTTAAGGAAAGGAAGTCGAACAACAGTGCATTTTACCGCACGTTTGACGGCACGTATCTCGAAACCGGTGCCGTCCTCGGAATTCTTTCCAAGTCGATAGGCATTGCGAATTCGCCGGCTACAATTCGTAGTGTTACGTTTCGCCTACAACGCGCGGTAATGCCGGCGCGGATGCAACGGACGCCGGGGCTTTGTTCAAAGCGGCGGACATTTTGGCCCGTCCGACGCCGCCGCAACGCCTACCCGCCAAGCGTGTCCAGGCGTGTTTCAGTGCCACGTGTCTTCGTGTGTGTGTGTGTGTGTGTGCCCACGCTTGTCAAAGCGCGGCATCAGGGGAGCGGAGCTCCCCAAGTGAAGGCTGGCGATGCGTCACTACACTCGGTTCAGCAGGTCTCTCGGCTCGACAGTTCGCGCCGTCGTGGGGTCATGCTCCGCCGTCCCGTGACCTTCATCCCGTGACCTTCATCCCGTGACCTTCTCTTTTGGACCGCGACGCCGAGGGTATAAGAGCAGCTGCCCCCGGACGCCAGGAGAGAGGCTCCGATTTGTACTGTTGAGTTACGTGCTCTCCCGTCTCTCCACTTCGGTCGACCTGACCGGCCGCTCTTTTGCTATGTTAGAATAAACAAGTTGTTCTGTTACCAGTCTTCTCATGCTTTGCCGGGACCTTCGGATGCTCCCAGTGCCCCAGGCCGCCAGGCCAACGCTACCCTTGGGGCTTGCGACCCATTGGCAATAACGGGCGTCAGCACCGAGACCCCAACAACTCGGGCCAGCGGTGCGATTCCAACATCTGGTTGCCAGCGGTGAGATCGCGACAACGGAGGCCAGCAGCGAAGAGATGCGGTTGACTGTATGCTGAGCAGCACAACGACCATCCGGGAGCAGCGCAACGAGCCCTGTGTGATGACTGGTTGCCTGCAGCGGAACGACTGCGCTGAAGTCTTGGCTGCGAGGTTTGGTGAGTGCGGGACTTTCTTCTTCTGAGTTTTGCCAGGCTTTTGTTAGAGTTAGAAACAGAGCTGGTAATTGTGGTTGTCGTTGCTACCGGGTTAGTTTGCGGCAAGACAATAGTAGGCAGTAGAGAAAGCAGCATTCAGAGCAGCCATGGATTTGAAGTCGTTGCGCAAACCGATATTGCTGGAGCTTGCAAGAGAGTTGGGTCTGGATGTCTCAGACAAACTCAGAAAACCAGAACTGCTAAGGGCTATTCTTGAGTTAGAAGCTGAGGATGACGAGCTGTCGGAATGCCTTGAGACCATTGAGGAGAGGGAGCGTGAACTTAAAGAACAAAAAGAGAAAGAAAAAGAAGAGCGCGACCGTCAACACGCTTTGGAAATGAAGCGTCTCGAGTTAGAGATGGAACGCGCTCGTAATGGAAGTCAGGCACACGGTGCAGGAGAACGAGTATTGTTCAAAATGACTGACCTGATGCGGCCGTTTAAGCTTGGAGAGGACATTGGTTTGTTCCTGGTTAACTTTGAGCGAACGTGCGAGAAGCAGGGGTTCTCTCGGGAAACGTGGCCACAGCGCTTGCTCACTTTGCTACCCGGCGAGGCGGCCGACGTAGTCGCTCGCTTGGAGAGAGAGGAGGCAGAGGATTTCGACAAAGTGAAATCGAGTCTGCTAAAAAAGTACAGGCTGTCAGCGGAGGCGTTCCGTCGGAAGTTTCGGGAAAATGAGAAAGGCAGAAGTGAGTCATATACAGAGTTTGCGTACAGGCTTATGTCAAACATGCAGGAGTGGCTCAAAGAAGAGAAAGCGTTTGGTGACCACGAGAAAGTTCTGCAGTGTTTCGGGCTAGAACAGTTTTATAGTCGGTTACCTGAGAACGTGCGGTATTGGGTCTTGGATAGGCCAGACGTTAGTACGGTGGCTAGAGCCGCTGAGTTAGCCGAGGAGTTTGTGACGCGTCGGGCTCGTGGAGCTAAGGACGGTCAAAAGGGTGAATTTGGCTCCAAGTTTGAGAGGCCAAAGTTCACGCCCATGAGAGCAAAGGGGGACACACGTAGTTCGGATGCGAGTGAAAGCAGTCCGACCGAACGTAAGGAGACGGCGGCAACCGAAGCCGAACGCAGAAAGCGGTTCGAGATGAGGCAAGCGCGCGTTTGTTATACGTGCCAGAAGCCGGGTCACTTTTCGGCGCAGTGTCCGACCGAACGTAAGGAGACGGCGGCAGCCGAAGCCGAACGCAGAAAGCGGTTCGAGGCGAGGCAAGCGCGCCTGTGTTATACGTGCCAGAAGCCGGGTCACTTTTCGGCGCAGTGCCCAGAAACAAAACCAAAAGTCGTGTTTTTTTCATTAGGCAGCACTGACGAGAACATCAAGCTTCTCGAGCCTTACATGCGAGACCTCCTCGTGAACGGGAAAGAGTGCCGAGTGCTTCGCGATACCGCAGCCACGATGGATGTAGTTCATCCCTCTTACGTAGAACCCGTTATGTTCACGGGCGAGTGCGCATGGATCAAGCAAGCAGTGGAAGCTCATAGCGTGTGTCTGCCGGTAGCAAAAGTGCTTATTGAAGGACCTTTCGGAGCACTTGAGACGGAGGCCGCAGTGTCATCTATGCTGCCCCCCCAGTACCCGTACTTATTTTCGAACAGGTCCGATCACCTCCTGCGCGAGAAGGGGCTGTTGTTTGGTGAGGCTAGCGTTCAGGCCTTAACCAGATCGAAGGTTCGGGAGCTCGCTGCAGAGGCGGTAGTTGCGGGGCCGACGTTGATGAACGATGAGAAAGGGTCAGAGGCGCAGCAAGCTGGTATTCAGAGCACGCCCGAACGGGATAAAATTGAGCCTGTAGCGTTAAAGGCACCAGATACTGGAGAGGAAATTCCCGATGCGGGAAAGTTAGAGGAGCTTCCGGTCGAGCTTCCGGGACTAGGCTCCGTGACGAACAGGAAAGACACCGATCAAGTCATTAGTGACTTAATAAGGAAAGCATCGCTGTCGCCTGAGCAGAAAACAGAACTACACCAGCTCTTACAAGAGTTTCAAGGTCTGTTCTCTGAGAGGCCTGGTAGGACTTCTGTCCTTACTCATGACATAGAACTTACCTCCCCAGAGCCAGTACGATCCAAGGCGTACCGGGTGTCACCCCGCCAGAGCGATATTATGGAGGCTGAGGTAAAGAAAATGCTACAGCTCGGTGTTATTGAAGCGGGTGAGAGTGATTATACCTCCCCTTTGATTTTAGTTGAGGTACCGGGCAAGGAACCTCGTCCTTGCGTCGACTACCGCAGGCTTAATTCCATCACTAAGGATCAAATTTATCCGATCCCTAACATCGAGGAGCGCCTTGAGAGAGTGAGTAGCGCTCAGTTTATTTCCACCCTAGATCTTGTCAGGGGTTATTGGCAGGTTCCACTTACAGAAGAGGCTAGTAGGTATGCGGCGTTCATTTCACCCATGGGGACATTCCGTCCTAAAGTTTTGAGTTTTGGTTTGAAGAACGCGCCATACTGCTTTTCAAGCCTCATGGATAAAGTGTTGCGGGGACAGCAAGAATTCGCTTTACCGTATCTAGACGACGTAGCGATATTCTCCGCATCCTGGCCGGAACATATGGCGCACTTGCGGGCAGTGCTAACCCGCCTGCGCGATGCGGGCTTGACAGTCAAGGCTCCCAAGTGCCAGTTAGCACAGGCCGAGGTTGTCTACCTCGGACACGTGATTGGTCGGGGTCGTCGCCGCCCCTCTGAAATAAAAGTGGCCGCTGTGCGAGACTTCCCGCAACCGCGCACGAAGACCGATATTCGGTCGTTCTTAGGTGTCGCCGGCTACTATCAGAGGTACATCCCCAGGTACTCTGATATCGCGGCTCCCTTGACGGATGCTCTAAGAAAGACAGAGCCGCAAACAGTCGTCTGGGATGAGACGAAGGAAAGAGCTTTTAGCGCCCTAAAGAGCGCCCTAACAAGCCAGCCTGTGCTACGATCGCCCGACTACACAAAAGGGTTCGTTGTTCAGTGTGATGCTAGTGAGCGAGGCATGGGCGTTGTACTGTGCCAACGGGAAAATGGAGAAGTAGAACACCCCGTCCTGTATGCTAGTCGTAAGCTGACGAGTCGTGAGCAGGCGTATAGCGCCACCGAGAAAGAGTGTGCGTGTATCGTGTGGGCCGTTCAGAAATTGTCATGTTACCTAGCCGGCTCGAGGTTTATCATTGAAACGGATCACTGCCCTCTCCAATGGCTGCAGACCATCTCTCCCAAAAATGGCCGCCTCCTGCGCTGGAGCCTCGCTTTGCAACAATATTCCTTTGAGGTGCGTTACAAAAAGGGGAGTCTCAACGGTAACGCCGATGGCTTAAGTCGAAGCCCCTAACGTGGGAATCAGCCTCAAAATTGCTTGTTACTGATGTTTTTCTTCCTGAGGCAGGATTTTTAACTTATTGCTTTTGTGTAGTGTTTCAAAGTGATGATGTGCTTTCTAATGCAATTTTCCGATTTGTGGACGCGTTCTGAGTGCTGCTAAACTACTGTAAGGAACTAGGCAGCAGTATAAAAGGGGAAAGAGCCTGGCAGGGCTTAGTGAGGGTTGTGCCGTGCTTGCTGACTGAGCGGTTGACTTTTGGCGTGGTTCTAACGCTTGCCGGAAACGAGAACAAAAATGTCAACTCTCCCGAAGTCACTTTGCAGTGTCCTGTGTGCACCTGAACGTGAGAACGAGGCCTTCTCTGTGCGCTGCGCTCAAGAAACGCCCAAGGACGCCCAACTTCGGTTATGAGCATCATCGAGCGACATCCCTCCGGACAGCGGATGCAGTCCCCTGACCTTCGGGATCTCCTTCCCCCGGCGGGGCGGTCTGTTACGTTTCGCCTACAACGCGCGGTAATGCCGGCGCGGATGCAACGGACGCCGGGGCTTTGTTCAAAGCGGCGGACATTTTGGCCCGTCCGACGCCGCCGCAACGCCTACCCGCCAAGCGTGTCCAGGCGTGTTTCAGTGCCACGTGTCTTCGTGTGTGTGTGTGTGTGTGTGCCCACGCTTGTCAAAGCGCGGCATCAGGGGAGCGGAGCTCCCCAAGTGAAGGTTGGCGATGCGTCACTACACTCGGTTCAGCAGGTCTCTCGGCTCGACAGTTCGCGCCGTCGTGGGGTCATGCTCCGCCGTCCCGTGACCTTCATCCCGTGACCTTCATCCCGTGACCTTCTCTTTTGGACCGCGACGCCGAGGGTATAAGAGCAGCTGCCCCCGGACGCCAGGAGAGAGGCTCCGATTTGTACTGTTGAGTTACGTGCTCTCCCGTCTCTCCACTTCGGTCGACCTGACCGGCCGCTCTTTTGCTATGTTAGAATAAACAAGTTGTTCTGTTACCAGTCTTCTCATGCTTTGCCGGGACCTTCGGATGCTTCCAGTGCCCCAGGCCGCCAGGCCAACGCTACCCTTGGGGCTTGCGACCCATTGGCAATAACGGGCGTCAGCACCGAGACCCCAACAACTCGGGCCAGCGGTGCGATTCCAACAGTAGATTGAAATATGTGGCGTAAAGTGATTACAATAGGATAGACAGTTGGGCGAGTTGGATAGACAGTTGGACGAGCGCTCGTCCTCTCTGCTCCTTTCTGTGTCCGTGTTCACTTCGCGCTACAAGCCAAAAAAAAAAGTAAGGTGATTAATTTAGAGATAAAGGATGACGAAGCTGTAATGACGACGATGGAACAACCACGACAGCATGACGATGGTATGACAACGGACGCATGATTTCGCCAATATGGCGACGACGCAGTCATATCTAGTAGCACGCGCTGGTCGATAACTTGGGCCATGGGGTTGGCCTAAGAGGATAGATAGATAGATAGATAGATAGATAGATAGATAGATAGATAGATAGATAGATAGATAGATAGATAGATAGATAGATAGATAGATAGATAGATAGATAGATAGATAGATAGATAGATAGATAGATAGATAGATAGATAGATAGATAGATAGATAGATAGATAGATGCTCAAAACGCCTGAAGTATGCAAAGAATGCTAATCACGTTATTCTGAGCAGCGTTTTGCGCCGTACCAATTACGAGCCTACCAGTGGAGACGGCAGTACGCTGAGACTCCACGTGAACGTGCACCGGGATCGGGCCCCTTTGCTATGACACGGTAGAGCGGGCCGATCCTGGAGATTGTGCAACAGTGAACTGTACTTCACTTGAGAAAAGACCGACCAATGCAGATGCTCCGAGGGCCATAAGCCTATCTAGAAAAGTAGGCTTAGAAAGGTTCGCCTAATTTAATAAAGGAATATTGCTCTTTATGACGTATGTTTGTTGCAAGGAGTATATTTGGGCATCATTTATTGTAATCGTCAAACAGTTCCCTATAAAACAAGGCCGACAGCCAGGACACCTGTAAAATTCGTTACAGTGTTACGTTTGTCTTGCGTCCATGTTTGGGTGTGCGCGCCGCAGTATCATAATGATATAGCTATACCAACTCGCCCAACTTTGAGTACTTTTACACCTTCACGAGTATAGTACTAAAGATGCTGTTCTGCGGTGGGAGCCATTCGGCAGAGCAGCAGCAGCGCCGTGCAGCCGCGCTCACAAAAGCCCAAGAGGGTTGAATGGATGGATGGATGGATGGATGGATGGATGGATGGATGGATGGATGGATGGATGGATGGATGTTATGAGCGTCTCCTTTGGAACGGGGCGGTGGGTTGCGTCCCCGAGCTCTTGCTATTATATTACCTAATGCCTTAGCTTGGTTAAAAAAAAAAGCACGATGAACTCCCACAACCAAATTTCCTGACTCCCTATTGTGAACTGTGCTTTTGTAGGTCTCCATTTTTTGTCGTTTCCCTGCTTTTATTCGACCAATCTTCCAATCGCATCTTACTAATCTCTATTGCGGACATGTTTACTTTTCTTCTGCTCTCGCTGAAACCAAGGGCTTCAAGGAGGCCAGTGGTGCCTAAATCGACCGCTGGGCAGACGTCTTCACATTCTAACAAAACATGCTTCATCGTTTCCCTAGCTTTGCCGCAGCCCAAGCACATGCTTCTTCTTCCTTCTTATATATCTGTTTATAGGTGGGTGTTCTTAGGCATCCTGATCTCGCTTCGAAAAGTAATGAGCTTCCCTTTGAGTTATCATAAATTGTTTTTTTACCTGATTTCGTTTTTTTTTTCTCTGAAGTAGTTGCTCATGGCAGGGTTCGCAAAGGAAGCTAGCGCCCCCTATCGGCCGCCGTCAAAATCCATGACCCCACGGTGAGTCGCGGGGCATGCGGGAACTGCAAAGGCGTGATCACATTGCGCCTAAACCCCCTTAAACTTCGTAAAGTAGTGCCACGCTTTGAAGAATGCCGCCTCCTCCTCGCGCGCTCTGGCCGACGCCGCGTCGCTATTGGCCTAATAGCATCATGTGGGCCCTCGAGCCGTGCATCAGCGCCATTTTTGCTTGAGAAGCGTCTACGGAGTGGCGAGGAGCCCCTGCTGCCACCGTTGCTACGCTCGAGCAGTGTAGGCGGCGCCACGGTCGAGAAGACAGCGTGAAAGACAGGAGAAACGAGGAGGAGTGAAGTGTCGCTACTTCACGAAGTCTAAGGGGTTTTAATTGCGCACGTCTTTCCCTTCTGCGCTTTCCATTGTTTCTTCCCTATATCATTTTTTTTTATGTGTAGAAACTTTCCTTCTCTGTAAAAGTGATTTCCTTTTCTTTTTCATGTGCATAACGGTAATTTACTAACACACCTCAAATATTCTTTTATTTATTTCTTTAGTGTCCCTGAAAAGGGACACTGAAAAGAAATACGGAATCAGTTTAGATTGATAAATTATTCCCAAGAACTCTACTTTAGTTGATTGCGCGGTAATAGGTTGATTATCAGACTAAAAAAAATTGTCGTCAACGTTTTTTTTTTTTTAATTTCGCACCAAAAGCACAGGGCCGTTACGTCAGTATTACGTCAAGGATTGCAAAGTGAAATATTGCAAAGGTTCAGTAAAAGTTCTCGAAACTTCCTACGTTTGGTGATTCACTCTTTTCGAATGCAACGCAATCGATGACGTCACGGCGAGGTGGTGCTGGACCACCACCCGTTCTTCGTTCTTGCGACTTTTGTGGTTTATCAGGCGTCTTCTCGCGGTAAGAGAAAGGAGGCTCCCCCCGTCGCGAACTTAAGTTGGGCTCAAAGGGGCCGCTGAGGGCAAGGTCCGTTCTTGAAACGCGTTAAGGAGCCGAAAAGGTAAGGAACACTAAAGATAAGGGTGAGGTTGGTTTGTGAATACGGCGGTAAGAGCAGCCCCTTTTTTTTTAAGTGGTGAATATCGCAGAGTAACGTCAGGGGATACATGAGAACGCCGTATATGTCTGGAGTGGGTGGGGAGAGGGGAGTGCTCCGGATTACCTTGGCACACACAACTTTCTTTATGTAAACCCAAGTACGCGAGCGTTTTAGCATATCGCGCCTACCGAAATATGGCCGCCGCGGCCGGAAGTCGAACCCGCTACATCATCCTCAGCAAGCAGAACGCCGCCGCCACTGGAGCAGGTGGTGGCGTGATATACTAGGGGAACTATACAGAATGGGTTCGGAGCAGGCGGACGCCTAGAAGATATGCTTGTACTAACTCAGTGCACAGTGATTTCAGTAGCTCGGAATAGACCTTGATGAATAGCATGTCTAGATATTAAGGGAGCCTACGACAACGCAGACAGGAAATTGTTACTGGATATTCTAAAGCACGAAGACATATAGATGCCGATTAGGAAGCGATTTCCGGAAGCTGATCGCTGAGCGAGTTATACGCTAGAGCAGAAGACTGCTCGACTGTGCCGAAAACGCCAGGATTATGCGGCCATTCAAGAAGGCGACAACGCCGCCACGGACTACGGCCACCTGCGGTCGTTCATTTGCAGCCAACCATTTCGACGAGACAAGAAAAAGTAGCGACAGACGCTGAGCGCGCTGCACTGTTGGAATAAGAAAATCGGTCGAAGGCTGCAACACAGGCAGCAAGATAGGCCATATGGACGCATTTGTTTCCTCCTACTGTCGGTGACCGGAAATCTTAACAGTCGCGTCCATATAGACCAGCGCGCAGTATACGGCGTGGTGCGGTGTGGTGGGGTGTGCCGTTGCCAACATACACTGCACCCATTTTAAGATTGTGGCTAATATCATCAACAAATCTACTTCCCCTGTAGCCATTCCATGCTTACATCTGCTCTCCATTACGCGAAAGCGAGCATCCCCCCCCCCCCCCCCCCCATATTTCACGGGCTTTGTCAAGCACTCCTACGTCACGCTACTTTACCCGACTGCCATAGAATCTAATGGCGATGTCCCCAGCAAGCCGCAGTTATTTTGACGTCACCGATTTCGGCGTGTTGCAGGCTTGACAGTGGAAATTTCGGTCCAGTGGCATTACGTCCTAAAGCAGAGTGCTCAGGCCTGCCGGTTAAGAGACGATAGCTTTGTTTATTTGCCGAAAAAAAAAAAGGTAAACTAAGCACGCGATGCGTGTATCTTGCCGGACCAAAACTCATTTGGACGCCTCTTGCAATTTTCTATACGAGCGCTCGTGTTTCGCGGTCCTTTTCTTACATCGTCTCTCTCTGTTTCATTTGTGATGTGTCGGTGAAAAGACGCAACTCTGCCGTCTCGCCCAACTAGCTACGGATGTTCTATACAGACGCCTAATTGACGTCTCGATAATAAGAAAAGCAGTTCGGAAGTTAGACAATTACTTTTACCTAAATGATGGCATATCCCTCAACAAACAATTACTGGTGGTTGCTCAAGAAGAGACTGAACTAACATGCACTTGGTGTCCTTTTTGTTGTTGTTGTTGTTTTCGAGCAGATTAAGCCGTAAGTTCTTTTTGTAAACTCGGTGCACGATAGGTGGAAAAGCCGATATATAAAGGGCATTTATACACAAACATGTGTAACTTCTTTCTTTCGCGTGCCGAGAACCCAATTCCATACACACTCGAAAAAAAAATAATTTTTCTGGCTCTGGACTCATTCACTTCCGCAGCAGCCGGCTCCTAAACACGGCACACCGCCATTTTGTCAATGATGACAACCGCTCCCTTGCAACGCGCGCATCGTATCATCTGTGGGGTTCTCATCCGTGCTCTTGGAACAAATGAACGACAACACAGTAGTGTAAACAATCACAAGGACATTTATTGCACCTTTCATAGATCAATGCCTGCTAGCCGAGTTGCTATCCACAAAACATGCCGATGGGCGCGCGACAAATCTAGAAGTCCGACTCACCGCGACCGGATAGCGAGCGAATATGTTCGCCCCATGCTGGATCCCAACGCCTGGTCGTTCGCGCGTACGGTCGCGCGAACGGTGGTGCGTTCGAAGGAGGCCACGCGAGACGGTCTCGCAGAAGCATGGATCGGCGCACGCGCGGGACATCCGCGGCACTCGCCGGCCCGCAACCCAAGAGGAAGCGCGTTCTCCCTTGCGCCCCCAAGTAACCCTGCCGTGAGGCGGCGTTAGCAGCGCAACACTCGCGCCATCTCTCGTACTGCGCTTCAACCACACCGACCGCCGTGGGCTCCAGGCGACGCGGCGAAGCCGCACTGCAGGAGACGGAAGCTATGCGGGAAAAACAGCATATCAGAGGACGCGCGAGGGTCGCGCATCCCCACACATCCGATATACAGCATTGGCCACGACGGCCTCCGAAACCCACGCAAGACGCCACCATTCTCACAGTTTACGTGGATAGCGAAACATCGCGCAGATAAACTGAAGCGAAAATGCTGCGCCCTATACATATAGTACAACTCAGAGTTTGGTAGCGCGTATGGATGTGAACTTCACGTTGTGTAAATGGCTGGCAGAGTTCTTTCTCTGTCTCTCTCTATCTCTTTTTTTTTTTAAGCAAAGCTTTCTTGACCAGTCCTCCTGATCTTTGATGACAGCGGCTACTCCTATAATTATCTTTCAAAATAAATCTACACAGGCGATCACGGATGTAACAAACCGGCTCATACTGGGTGTTCCAGTGGCAAAATTTGGAATTCTGGGATTGTGCCAAAACCAAGATGCAATTATGACGTACCCCATAGTGGAGGATTGCGGGTTAACTTTGACCAGCTGGGGTCCTTTAACGTGCACCCAATACCCAGTACACGATTTTTTTTTTTGCGTTTCTTTTTCATCGAAATGCGGCCGCCGGAATCGCGATTTGAACCCGCACCTTGGGGCTTAGCAGTGCCATGGCAAATCATGTACGGTTACATGGCGGGTGCGTTAAAATTTAAATATAGGCAAGTTCCACGTAGCTGGACAGAACAAAACTAACGTTGTTTGCAGTCGGTTGGAGGAAGTCCTAGACTTTGTTTTTCTCTTTTCCCTAATTGCATAATTACATAAATATTATATTGAGACAAAAGCGTCGATGAGAAAATTACTAATCCATCCTGAAACATTTCTGATCCAGCTTTCTGTTGCTTCATACGTGTTATAGAAAAGTTTTTTTTTTCCAATGCTGAAATGCAAAAAGAAGTACTGCGTCACTATTCGAGCGGTGCTTTTATCGCTGAATAGTGGGAAGGAAGCGCACGGCCTTCCGTCGCGCGCGATGCATCGGGGTGAGTGGAGGGACAGGAAGGGGGGGGGGGGGGGGTCTAGAATTCTGTGAATGTGTGAAACAAGGCATATTTATTTGCCTTGTTTGACGCATTATATACAGTGACTTTTTCTTAGATACGTAGATTTATTGTAGACTTATGCGTATACTTAAAGATATTGTAGAGCGGTTTTGTGTATACGTGAGGTGAACTTTGTTTCCAGTGACACATTCTTGCACTTTATCAATCTGTATCTTCGCATTTGTATATTCCATACCATCCTCGCATTTCTAATGTACGAGAGCGAGTCAAATGAAAGTGAGCCTGCCCATCCCGCGCAATAACGGTTCGGTGCATTATCTGCGAGCAAGCGCGTGGGACACAGACATCTCTCATTTACAAAATTGACACACAGGTGTGAGGATAAATGTTCTTTAATGCTCTCATACACTGCGTTGAACAACGTGGTTTCGTGAAGTGCTTCACAGCTGAAGGTGTTTCCCAAAAAGAAATTAGTCGCCGTACGCTGCCGTGTACGTTCAACATTGCATTTCATTAGCCACTGGGAAGCGTTGGAGCAAACTGTTCGAAGAAGGACGTGAAAGTTCCAAAGACGATCCCAGACCGAGCCAATGTCCAACCAATTGCAAAGGTCCAACCAATGTCCAAAACCCCCCAAAAATTGCAAAGGTTGATGAGCTGATCAGACAACAATGGAGGATAAGCATCGATGAACTGGCATAGCGTGTGAACATCAGTTCACACGCTAACATCCGTTTACACCACAACTCATGAACATCTCGGTTATTGGTTCTTGTGTGCGCAATGGATGCCCAAGATTTTGAACCACTGCCAGAAGGCGGAGAGGTTCGGCGCTGCCTTGTCTCATCTGATCCGGTATCACAATGAGGGTGACGACATTTTGCCTGCAATGGTGACCGTGGACGAATGATGATTTCACTACTACGAGCATGAAACACCACGGCAAAGCTTACAGTGGAAAAGTTCGAATTCACCCCGAAATTCACCGCAAAAAGAAAGAAAGTGCCGTCATTTCCGCCGGGAAGGTGTTGTTGACTTTTTTTTGTTTCGACCGTCAGGGGCCATTACTGATCGAATTTGCTAAACCTGGAGAGACGAGCAATCGTTTCCGATATGGTGAAACGCCGGATCGGCTGCGTATCGCAATCAAGGACAAACGACGTGGAAAATTGACGAATGGGGTCATCTTGCTCCCAGACAATACCCGTCCCCCCGTCGGTGTTGTGGGTAACACAAAACTGGTAATGTTCAAGTGGGAAACGCAACAACATCCGCCATACAGCACAGATTTGTCGCCTTGCGACTTTCACAATTTGGGGCAATTGACGAAATAGCTCAAGGGAACCAGATTCGTGTCGGATGAGGACGTGAAAGAGTCACTTACAGACTTTTTGAAGCAGAAACCCAGGGAATTTTATGGGACGGCAATCACGCGGCTCGTCAGTCAGTGGGACAAATGTGTAAATGCTCATAGAGACTATATTTAAATAAAATACTCGGCTTGTCATATATTCGCATTGGCTCAGTTTCATATGTCTCGCCATTGTATATTATGCATAACTCCTGCTTTTTATATCCTGCAGCTCTCTGTTGCGACCATAATTTTGTTGCAATTCGAATACACGACCGGTGACAGCTGCTCCTGCGGAATACATTGGAACAAAGGACAGCGTCATTGAGATTTTTCCCTGGCCGTTGCATATGTACAAACATATAAAGAAGGTTCTTGAATGACAAAGCTTCATTAAAATATTTGTCCACAAATTGTTCATTTCACGGCCTTTACATCTTTGAAACCAGCGGCATGCACTGCTTTGCTGGTTTCGAACTTATATAGTTCTAAAGTTCGTGTGGTATTTTCTTTACCTATTAAATAGACAAAAAACCTGGAACCACTTACATAACTTTTTTCGGGCGCAATTTTTGGGGCAGACGAGTATATTCTTCTCCGAAAAAATACATATTTGACTTTTCTTGACATTGCGTAGTGTTCAAGAATTCGTTTACAGCATCTTTGGCAATGACAATCTAGTTATTAGTCACATTTGATCCCTCGACAAATTCTATAAGGAAGAGGCCGAGTCATGCGAGAAATGATACAAGGAAACGTGAAAACAATGCTATTACGTTTCGTAAAACGAGTCGTCAGCAGGAAGACGTGGCAATGCATTCTCATTTGTGCACGTAGAGGTACCGAAGCGGTACTGCAGCACAACTTCAACGTGAGGTGCTCATCGCTAATGGAGCCAAGTTTTCATTGATTGCGAACGTACGATATTTTGGAAAGCCACCGCAATTGCTCTGGCTAGTCAGTAAATTTCATCTTCATATCTTATTGGCACTGCAAACAACATTGATGTAATAATTTCCAGAAAATAATTTTTGCCATTCCTTCATGTTGTTTAATATAACAACTCCAGAAGCAAGTCGAGTATGCCTGCAGATATATGTTTTAACGAAAAACGTCTATCAGCATGATCAGCAAGGCGTCGCTTGCTGAAACCGCAAGTAGCGAAAACGTAATACTGAGGCAGCCTGTACGTGCACGTCTCGGCTCCCTAGTTATACTATTGGTACGCACTTTTCTTTATTCAATCTAAGGACTCGAATGCATTACATAAAGAAATATAGGGCGCAGGCACGTTCGCGGGATAAAATTATTTGTTAAAAAAAAAAATATCTGAAGACTTAGCTTGGTTAAGCCTGGACGATTGCGAAAGCCAAGCGCCGTCGCTTGGACGCAGCAGATCGTTCCAGCCTCGCCTTGCACACATCATCCGACATAGCGCAAGGCAGCGCGCCGACCACTGCGAGGAGCCGTCCTAGCGTCCTAGCGTCCGTGCATGACGTCCTAGCGTGACGTCATGCCAGCGAGCGCCCTCTCTCGGTAGCACCGCAGCAGCGGCGCGCAAGGCTTCGCCTCCACCACGGAGGAAGGAAACTAAGGAGAGGCCCTACCCCCTCCGCGCGCTAGGAGAAAAGTGTGGCGGAAATGACGTAGTAGGTTCTCATTTTTTTTGCTGCTTTTTTGTTTTTTTTGTTGTATAGCCACGCCTTTTGGGCCACAATGGCGGCGTTGTTATGGTTTTGAGCGCTCACACGTGTTGCTCTGGTAGGTTTCGGGCCGTGGCAAAGGCGCTGAGTGGGCGGGTTTGCGTTAGTCACCGTGTCTTGTTGCGCTGTGTTACCTGCACCGTGCTCTGCCAGATGTTGCGCGAGCGCGCGCGACACCACGCGCAACGCGGCGTGGTTTCGCGAAAGATGTAAACAAGAGAGGAGGGTGGCCCAAAAGGCGGAGCATCGCCATGAGCAACGCCAAATTCCGGCTTCACTTTTGCTTCACAAAGAGTGACGTCAGGGCCTCTCCTTAGTTTCCTTCCTCCGTGGCCTCCACCATCGATGCCGCGAGCTGGGGCCCCGTGTCTCGGTCTGGCGTGACGTCACATGGTCACGTGACGCGCAGCTGTGTAAGGAGGCGCCACGACCACCGTTGGGCCGAAAATGCGACCAGCATTGCTTTCGCAATAAAAAGAACTAAAGAAACAATCAGAAAATAAAGTATAGGGAACACAAGGAATCCCGAAAATATGCGGAGTATTCCCAACATACAATTTATATATCTACTGTTGCGGGTGGAGGTGCCGTTTTGGACACGAATTGATCAAGCCCATTGACGAGTTCGTCCACCAGTAGGAATGAATATATTGGATATATTGACGGCATACGACAGCCGTGACGGAATGTGAAATGTTACCTTGCCCGCTCCGCTCGAAGCTTTACGCGAGCCTTCGTTTTGTCGGCACTTAGTGCACGCTTCGGCTTTGTAGCGGTGTAGCTCACAAAACTGCTTCTTCTCGCGCTCATTGTAATCCCTCGCTAACATTCTCCCCACCTCCTCCCTCTACTGTCGTTGCTGTTGCGGGTGAGCACGGAGACAAGCGGGGGAGCTCGTGCACAGCACATGATAGGGGTCACGCGTAGTTAGAAGTCCAGAGGGCATTCTGCATATGCGACGGGGCGCAAATCTTGACACGAGCTTCTTTGGTCCTCTCTCCTTTGTGCCGCACTCCTGTCGTGTACTAGCGCGATGGCGTTAACGTCCCCGTGTCGCAGGAAATCCGGCGTCGACGCCGCGGGCTTCGCTTGGCGAATAATCATTCTGAGCCACAACCGCGTATGCCCTCCACGTGGCGCGTACCTTGTCGTATACGTTCTTTACAAAGTTATTCCTCGGAATTTTGAGACTGACAGCTCATAAACGAATGTCACGAAACCGAGAGTTTTTGTGACATGGCCACGTCTCGACCACTTTGCGACGCGGCCGGCGTTAGCGGCGTGGCGGACGCCAGCAGCAGCAGCAGTGCGAAAGTCGAAGAAAGAGGCAAAGAGAGTTTCGCTTTAAAATGAAAGTCTGTGGTTTTACGGGCCAAGGCCACGATCTGATTATGAGGCATGCTGTAGTGGGGAGCTCCAGAAATTTGGACAACCTGCGGTTCGTTAACGTGCACCCAACGCACAGTACACGGGAGATCTTTTTTTTTTTTTTTGCATTTCGCCCCCATCGAAACGCGGCCGCCGGAGCTGAAATTTCAACCCGCACCCTGGCGCTTCGCAGTGAAACGCCAAAGCCCCTATGCGCTTCAGTGGCGGGTGCGCTAAAATTTTAAAATAGGCAAGTGCCACGTAGCTGGACAGAACAAAACTAAGGTTGTTTGCAGTCGCCTGGAGGAAGTCTTACAGAATTTTCTTTTCTCTTTCGCATAAATACATAATTACATAAATATTATATACAGACCAAAACGTCAATGAGAAAATTGTGAATCCCTCCTGAAACATCCTTGATCCAGCTTTCTGTTGCTCCAAGCACGCTATATAAAAGTTTTTTTCCGGTGCTGAAATGCAAAAAGAAGTTCTGCGCGTCGCAAGTCGAGCGGTGTTTTTGTCGCCCGTGAAACGCGAAGGTGGCCTTCACGACGCGACACGACCGCGTGCGGAAAAACACACACTGCAGGCTCGAGCACCGAGCCAAGAAACCACCATTGCTCCAGCCGCCCGAGTACGGAGCTCCCTCCGAGGGAAAGCCGGACGCCTAGTACATTGAAAGCATTTACTCGGTAAACTCGGCGCGAAAAAAGAAAAAGGCTGAAGTTAAACTAACGTGAACCTCGTTATCACGAGAGAAAGGTCGTTTGGCTTGGTTTTGCGAAGACTATTCACACAAGGTTTCATTAAACTTAGGTCATAATCTTTGACACAAGTTACATGCGCTGCCGAACGGGTTGTCCGTGAGGTGGCAATGAAACCTGGCCGTCGCAGTCGAGCTCAGCACCATCCGAGGGATGTGGTTATTCAGAGGTTCGTGGGTGCCGTCGTTTGCATCGACACTTTCGCCTCCTTCGCCTTGTTGTTCGTATTGCTGAACGACAGCGGCGGTTGCAGTAGCTTCGATCTTGGCACGCTTCCGCGCATGGTGAGCTTCTCTATAACTTGCTAATCTGGCCTGCCTTTGCTCCGGTGTTTCAGTAGACAACTTTACCTTGCCTTGAGATTGCGAAGCCTGCCTTCTAGCTATGTCTATCGAATGATTGGATTCAGCCTGTCTCTTGCGCTGAAGTACATGTACAGACGACTCAGCCGGCGCGCGATCCATGGCGAGACTGAGCGACCAAGCGCCGACGAAGCAGCCGTTAATAATTAACGCTCGCCTGACCACGTGGTACCGCAGCGGCGAGGCCCCGAACGAGCGCAGCTGCGGTGCCCCTCCTAGCCCCTCCGCAGCGGATCACGTGGCCTGACGTCATACCTGCCACACTTGCGCTACGGTGGCTCAAGGTCATTGCGACGCGATGAATGACATTGCGAGACATGGCGAGTAGAGCTTTCGCTTTAATACAATTAACACGGCAATATGATGCACGAAGCACACAACTCAGCGCCCGCTGCTCCCAATGGCGTAGAAAGGCAGGTGGTACGTCACGTCGGGGCTTAGATGCGGTCACAAGCTCCTATAGCTATAGAGCCTGCCGCCAACGACGCTGGTAAGCGACGGTTCGGACATAAGGAAAGTGACGCACCGAGCGCCTGCGAGGATCACCAAGTGCGACGCGCCGTCTGAATCAGCCGGCCACGTTGACGCAATCTGGCAAACCACACGAATCGCCTGGGGCCGTAGCCTTGAGGACAGAGCCCTGAGCGACCGAGATGGACCCTCACACATACTTCGCCGCTCGCATCTCGTGTCCTGCTTTCGACCCTGCCGCCGCTCGACCATCGCTACTACGCTAAGGGCTCCTTTCCTACGTCACCGCCCACGACCCAATCAGAGCGTTGCGTGGCGTGAATTCTCGAATGCGTCCGCGACGCTCTCAGAAAACAGCATGGAGCTGAGAGATTGACGATGGTTCGGGAGTTTCTTTGTATAGTCGAAAGGGTTCGGATTCGGAAGGCACCGCAATTCTGGGCCCGGCGGAACGAAGAAACCTCCACGCAGTTCATGCGGGCATTCTCGTGCCTGAAGTTGATATTGTGGTGAAGCAGATAAAGTTCAACGTTCAGGGGACAGCCGCCGTCTTGGCCTCCGCTGCACGAGGCTACAGAGCTCGAGCTGTTGGTTGCCCCGCGTGCGCGTGACAGCCGTTGAAACTGCGGGTGGTTGATCGCTGGTCATCGCGGAAGGTACTGTGCGGCTGCGCAGCCAAAGAACCTCAGTCTTGACTGCGGGGCCCCGCACCTCCACTAATTATAATGAGCGTTTTACTGCCAGAGTTCAGCCGGCGAATATCAATGTCTAAACAGTCAGCGAGGACCAACAGCTCGAGCTCTAACCTCCTGCAGCGAAGGCCAAGGTGGTGGCTGTCACCTTTAGCATTCAACTTCATCTGCTTCACTACAGTGTACTTACATTTCAATCGCAAACTCGTCCCAGACCCTATTTGAAGTACGGAGATATATACAGGGAGATATCCGGTGGCGTGGCTGGAGATGGTACAGAAAGTCACGTGGTCACAGAGACGCGCTCGTGGCACTGCTCGCGCGTCGGTCGTCATCGTCGTCGTCGTCGTCTTCCACAGCTGGCTCCGATGCCGCTCTTCATGCCAGCGTTCCCACACTGCCCCTCCATCTGGAAAGGCGCTGACTGCACTGGCTCACTGCAAGTTGGGGCGGTGATTTCGGTGAGTTCTGTCGTGGCGCTCCGATTGACGAACCTTCGATTTCTCATTCAGTAGCTGCGCCCGGCTCCTTTGGACGTCCACGCAACTACGCGAACGCGGCCGAGGCACGTGATCTGAGAAATGATAGAACGAAACGTGAAAACAATAGTGTTACGTTTCATAAAACGAGTCGTCAGCAGGAAGACGTGGCAACGCTTTCTCATATATGCACGTAGGAATACCTAAACGATACTGCAGCGGAGAGAGAGAGAGAGGGAGAGAGACAACTTTATTTATCCCATCTTCAAGGGAAAGGGGCTGCGAGGTCATCCTACTCGCGGTAGGCCTCCATTACAACCTCTGCCCACCTCAGGATAGCTTCCTGAAGGTCGAGGTTGTGGCTGCGCATGGCAGCCTCCCACAGCTCCCTACTACTTAAATCTCTACAAAGGTTAGGGGGAGGGGAGTGGTTCTTGCATTGCCACATAATGTGGTTAAGGTCGGCTCTGCTAGCAGGACTAAACTTGCAGGCTGAAGTAGGGTATATTCCCGGGTGAATTTTGTGACGTAAGGCAGGAGATAGAAAAGTGCGAGTCTGTAGTTTACGCCATAGTACCTCGTGTATGCGTGACGACCGAATCATTAAAGGAGGAAGGGTTAGGCGACCCAGGCGGTAATATCCGCAAATATCATGGTATGTAAGTAATCTGTCTTTGGAGGTGAATGCTTGAAGGAGATTACTGGCGCTTGAACCATCCCCTAGTCTAGCCTGCGCTCGGTTCGTGAAAGCTCGAGCACTTAGGTGGGCCGCTTCATTGCCGATTAGGCCTGCGTGAGCAGGTGTCCAGAATAAACTCAGAAGTTGGGTTGGTGAATTGGGACATAGAATGGCTAGGGCTGTGCTGCAAACCCTACCCGCTCCGAAGTTGTGTATGGCAGTTTTAGAGTCACTTACTATGAAGGAGTAATTGGGTATTGTAGCGGCGAGTGCCACCGCCGCTTCCTCTGCCTCCTCCGAAGAAGAGGCTATAACGGATGCTCCCGTTGAAACACTGCCAGTGGAGTCAACGACTGATATGGCGAATTTGTGCACACGGATACTCTGCGGCATCGACACAGACCACGTATTTCTAGTTAAATAACTTTTTCTGCAGGGCTTTAGGTCGTTGTTGCCTTCTATGTTCGTGATGAACAGGGTGCATATTCTTAGGGAGAGGAGGGATATGAAAGTGCTGATGTATCGGCTGGGGAATATTGAATTATTTCTCATTGGTCATGGGTGCTGGGGCAATACATAGGGAGTTTAAGATGTGCCTACCAGTGTGGGTATTCGATAAGCGCTGGTATTGAGCGGTCAGGTGGGCTTCTGCAAGCTCACTGAAAGTATTCAAGGTACCTGTAGCCAAAAGTATCTCAGTGGAAGCTCTACTTTGCACTCCAAGGGCAAATTTGTAGAGTCTGCGTATCAGCGAGTTAACCTTGTCTTCCTCGGCCCTAGTTAGGTGGACAAAAGGAAGAGAGAATGTGATTTTACTTACAGAAAACGCCTGTACCAGTCTTAGCAATTCTGCCTCGCGGAGACCTCCGTGCCTATTGTACACCCTTCCTATAAGCCGTGTGGTGCGACCTACGCTGGCAGTAACTGTTTGAAGTGTATACGTATTGAGTCGGTCAGATTGAATATGCATGCCAAGTATACGGATTTTGTTTACTACGGGAACTTGCTTCCCTTTAATGGTATTCTGAAATTTGGGCGTAACGCGTTTATTTGCGGATAGAAGTAACAGCTCAGACTTGGCGGGCGAGCACTCGAGGTTCATGAACCCGACTCTCGTAATCACTGCATCTGCAGCCTCTTGTAAGGTAACTTGAATGTAGCCATCCGAGTCACCCTTAATCCATGGGGTAATGTCGCCTGCATATATATAATATTGGAGATTCGGTATTTCTGCCAGCTGCCGAGCAATAGACCTCATTTCTAGGTTAAATAGAAGCGGCGAGGGCACAGATCCCCGAGGAGTGCCAAAGCTACCTAGGATGATTGAGGAGAAGTTTGAAGGGAAGATATAGATTTGTCGTCCAGATTTCGGAGTAATTTATTATTTACATTATCTATACCGGGAGCAGATGTAGTTTTAAGGGAAGCTAAAGCATGTCGAGCTTCTGTCTCCGTTATTGGGGCGTCGAGAAGTTCATTAACCTAGCCTGTATAATCTGAATCCTCAGGAGTTGTGGTAGAAGGGAGGTGTAATCGTGCAAGCTCCTGAAAAAGATGGGGAATATTATCCTTGTGTTTGTGCAATAATTGAGTGATGTAGTGACTGTCTTGCTCGCGCGAGGGATCAAGCAAATGTCTCAGCAGTTGCCAAGTCTTTTTACTACTGAGATTACCATGCGTGCTCTCACCTACCTGGCCCCATTGTTGATTAACTAGTTGGGTCGCATATGCTTGGATGTTATCAACAAGTCTAGCTTCACGGATGCGAAGCTGCGGTTATGGCGGCGTTTTTTCCACCGTTTTAATAGTGATTCCTTCGCTTGCCACATGTGTAGTAGTCTGGCATCAGGAGGCATAATTGTAGTATGTTTGTCAGCGGATCGCTGCGGGCATGGTCCACTGCAAATGGAGCCAAATTTTCGCAGACTGCGAACATAAGACACCTTGAAAAGCCCCTGCACTTGCTCTGGATATAGTGCGCAAATTTCTTCTTCATATCTAATTAGCACTGTAAATAACGTTGATGTAATAATTTCCAGAAATAATTTTTACGATTCCTTCATGTTTTCAATGTAGTAACTCCACAAGCAAGTCGAGTATCCCTGCAGCATTATGTTTCGACGAAAAGCGTCTATCAGCATGGTCAGCAGGGAGTCGTTTGCTGAAAACGCACGTAGTGAAAACGAAATACTGAGGCAGCCTGCGCATGCATGTTTTGGCTCCCTAGTATGGTGTCTGACCGATGGAGGCAGCGTCAGCGGCGGAGGCAGCGTCAGTAGCCATAACAGCGGAACCGATGTAACGACTCTGCGAAGATCCAGGGCCGGCTTGTGGCGAGAGTACCCCGCACGTCCACCAAAATGTTACGGGGGAATAAAATATTTGTATTTACAATATGTACGGTTATGAGGTTGTAGCTCAGTAGTCAGGGTACCACCATCTGACGAGACACTGCAACCTCCTCTCCACCTGGGAATGTCCTTTCGCCCACAGCGGCACAAAATCGTACGTGACAATTTTGCAGCACGGTTTTGTGTACACGTGAAGTAAACTTTGTCTCCAGTGACACCTTTTCGCGCTGTATCAAGCTGTATCTTCGAATTTGTATATTCCTTTCAATCTTCGCATTTGTAATGCACGAGGGCGAGTCAAATGAAAGTGAGCCTACCCATCTCACGCAATAATGGTTCCGTTCATTGTCTGCGAGGCGCGCGCATAGCAGACAGGCATATCTCATTTACAAATGTGACACACATGTGTGAGGATAAATGCTCTTTAATGTTCTCATACACTACGTTGAACATGGTTGTGTGACATAATGGACGCTCCAAAAGTCGAACAGCATGGTGTCGTGAGGTGTTCGACAGCTGAAGGTGTTTCTAAAGAAGAAATTAGTCGCCGTATGGCTGCGGTGCACGTTGAACATTGTATTTCTTTAGCCACTGCGAAGCGTTGGAGCAAACTGTTCAAGGAGGACGTGAAAGTTCCAAAGACGTTCCAAGACCGAGCCAAAGCCACCGTGCAATCACCCCCAACACAATTTGAAAGGTTGATGAGCTGATTAGACAAGAATGGAGGATAAGCCTCGATGAACTGGCAGAGCATGTGAACATCAGTCACGTTTCAGTTCACACCACAATTCATGAACATCTCGGTTATCGGTTCTTGTGTGCGCAATAGATGCCCAAGATTTTGAACAACTCCCAGAAGAGAGGTTCGGCGCTGCCTTGTCTCATCTGATCCGGTATCACAATGAGGGTGACGACTTTTTGTCTGCAATAGAGACCATGGACAAATCATGCTTCCACTGCTACGAGCCTGAAACACTGTGGCAAAGGTTACATTGAAAACGTTCGAATTCACCACCCCTAAACGAAAGCAAGTGCCGTCATTTCCGCTAGAAAGGTGTTGTTGACTTTCTTTGTTTCGATCGTCAGGGGCCATTGCTGATCGAATTTGCTAAACCTGGAGAGACTATCAATCATTTCCGATATGGTGAAACGCCGGATCGGGTCCATGTCACAATCAAGAACAAATGACGTGAAAAATTGGCGAATGGGGCCATCTTACTCAACGACAATGCCAGTCCCCCCGTCGCTGATGTTGGTAACAAAAAACTGCTAAAGTTCAAGTGGGAAACGCTACCACATCCGCCATACAGCCCAGATTTGTCGCCTTGCGACTTACACAATTTGGGGCAACTGAAGAAATAACTCAAGGGAGACAGATTCGTGTCGGATGATGACGTGAAAGAGTCACTTACAGACTTTTTGAAGCAGAAACCCAAGGAGCATTATGGGACGGCAATCACGCGACTCGTTAGCCAGTGGGACAAATGTGTAAATGCTCATAGAGACTGCATTTAAATAGAATACCCTGTTTGTGATATATTCGCATTGGCTTAGTATCATTTGACTCACCATTGTATGTTTTGCACAACACCTGGTTTCTATATGTGCTCTCTGTTCTGTTGCGACTATAATTTTGATGCAATCACAATGCACGACCGGTGACGGCTGCCCCTGCGCAATACATTGGAACAAAGGACAGCGTCATTGGGATTTTTCCCTGGCCGGTGCATATGTACAAAAATATAAACATGGTTCTTGAATGACAGAGTTTCATTAAAATATTTGTCCAACAAATTGTTCATTTCATGGTCTTTACATCATTCATACCAGCGGCATGCACTGCTTTGGTGGTTTCGAACCGATATAGTTCTATAGTTCGTGCGGTATTTTCTTTACTTACTAAATAGACAAAAAAAAAACCGGAACCACTTAGATAAGTTATTTCGGGCACAAATTTTGGGATATACGAGTATATTCCTCTATGAAAAAAATACATATTTTACTTTTATTGACATTGCGTAGGGTTCAAGAATTCGTTTACAGCATCTTTGGCAATGGCGATGTGGTTATTAGTCAGGCATTTGATCCCTCGACAAATTCTGTGAGGAGGAGGCCGAGCTGCAACTTCACAACCGATCTGCACTAATCATAATGAGGGTATTAATGCCAGCGTTCAGCCGGCGGAAATCGATGGCTAAACTGTCAGCGAGGAGCAACAGCTCGAACTCTAACCTCCTGCAGCAAAGGCCAAGGCGATGGCTGTCCCATTTAACATCCGACTTCATCTGCTTCACCCCGCTGTACTTACTGTTCTACAGAATACTCGTCCTGGACCCATATTGTTCGAAACTCTATGCTGGACCCTGCTAGATACAGGGCGATATCCGGCGGCGTCACCGGAGTTGGTACAGAATGTCACGTGGTCACACAGACGCGATTGTGTCACTGCTGGCGCGTCCGTCGTCGTCGTCTTCCACAGCTGCCTCCGATCCCGCTCGTCATGCCAGCGTTCCCAAACTGCCCCTGCCTCTGCGAAGGCGCTGACGGCGCTGCCCCACGGCCAATCGGCGCGGTGATTTCGGTGAGTTCTGTTGCGCGCTTCTATTGACTAACCTTCGAGATCGCAGTCAGTAGCTGCGCCCGGTTCCTTTGGAAGTCCACGCAAGTACGCGAACGAGGCCGAGGCGCGTGATGTGAGACATCACGACACAATGAAACGTGAAAACAATGGTATTACGGAAGAGTACAGGTTTGTGCTGGTAGGTAATACATAGTTACACTGGAAGGGTAGCGCGGTAAGGACGATAGACAACTAGACAGGACATGTGCAAGACAGACAGGACATTGCGTTTCGTAAAACGAGTCGTCAGCAGGAAGACGTGGCAATGCTTTCTCATTCATGCACGTAGGGATACCTAAGCGGTACTGCAGGCGAAACGTTACCCGGTAAATGGCCAAAGGATCCAAATACATAGTTACACTGGAAGGGTAGCGCGGTAAGGACGATAGACAACTAGACAGGACATGTGCAAGACAGACAAGACATTGCGTTTCGTAAAACGAGTCGTCAGCAGGAAGACGTGGCAATGCTTTCTCATTTATGCACGTAGGGATAACTAAGCGGTACTGCAGCGGAAACGTTACCCGGTAGATAGTCAATGAATTGCACACTGCAAATGGAGCCACGTTTTCACTGACTGCGAACGCACGATATCTTGAAAAGCCCCCTCACTTGCTCTGGCTAGATCGCAAATTTCGTATTCATATCTAATTGGCCTTATGTATAGCTACAATGTAATAATTTGCAGAAAACAATTTTTACGATCCTTTCATGTTGTTTAATATAACAACTCCACAAGCAAGTCGAGAAAGCCTGCAGCTATATGTTTCGATGAAAAACGTCTATCAGCATGGTCAGCAGGGGGTCGCTTGCTGAAACCGCACGTAGCGAAAACGCAATGCTGAGGCAGCCTGTGCGTGCACGTTTTGGCTCCCTAGTAATACCATTGACACGCACTTCTCTTTATTCACCCCAAGGATCCGGAGGCATTACATAAAGAAATATAGGGTGGAGGCACGTTCAGGGGTTAAAATCACTTGTTTCAAAAGAAAAAGAAACTAAAGAAACAAACTGAAAGTAAAATTGGCTGTGGTTTATCTCTGGTCAAACCTGGTTGAATTGCGAAAGCAATATCTGCATGGCTACGCTTGTTGTTCTGCCTGTGGTGTAACTTGTAACTTGGTGTAGCTTGGACTTGCTTTGTTTAGTTTGGTTATACTGATGTTAAACTATGTTCTCTATTAAAGACAAAGACTTGTTTCACTCATGAAATCACTTTTTATTGACTCCAATGAAGACGCTTTTATGGTACGTGAAGAAGTGGGACTTGGTTTCCACGTTGTTGACGTTGTATTTAGTGTCTGGTGTGAGTCTCTGTATGACTAAGTCCAAGCTTCTTCTGTTCCTCTGTTTCCTGTGCACGTTGCAACCTCTTTCTCTCATTCTTCCTAGCTTGCTTAGCTTTCGCCTTAGAATTTAACTGTTCCAAAGCAGTAGAGCAACTAGATTCAGATATAGACTCTTCGTCGGTAGCTTCCATGGCGAGACTGATAGCCAACGCGTAGCGCACCGCTATATATCCCAGTGAAGCCGACACGGAGCGAGCGCAAGTGGAGGAGGTCGTCATATCGACGGGGAGACCACCTGTTAGGCGCGGCGCCGGCTCGGGGGCCACGGCACACGCAACGAGCGGTTAGACCTGGAGTAGTATTGCTTTCGCAATGAAGTATAGGGAACCCAAGGCGGGGGCGTTTTGGACACGAATCGAACAAGCCCATTGACGAGTACGTCCACCAGTATGAATGAATATATTGGATATATTGAGGCATACGACAGCCGTGACAGAATGTGAAATGTTACCTTGCCTGCTCAGCTTGACGTTTTATGCGAGCATTCGTCGCGTCGGCACTGAGTGCACGCTTCGGCTTTGTAGCGCTGTAGCTCACGAAACTGCCTCCTCTCGCGCTCACTCTATTCCCTCGATAAGATTCTCCCCACCTCCTACCTCTACTGTCGTTGCTGTTGCGAGTGAGCTACTTTAGAGTGAGCACGGAGACAAGCGGCGGAGCTCGTGCACGGCATTTGAGAGGGGTCACGCGTAGTCTGGCGTCCAGAGGGCATTGTGGAGAATGCGACGCGGCGTAAATCTCGACACGAGCTTCACTGGTCGTCTTTCTTTTGTGCCGCACTCCTGTGACGTACCAACGCGATAGCGTTAAGGGCCACGTGTCGCAGGAAATACGGCGTCGACGCCGCGGGCGTCGCTTGGCGAATAGTCATTCTGAACCACAGCCGCGCAAGCCCTCCACGTGGCGCACACCTTGTCTTACATTCTTTGCAAAGTTATATTTCGGAATTTCGAGAATGACAGCTCATAAACGAATGTCAATGAAACCGAGAGCGCGTGCCTTTTGTGTTTTAAAGCGAAAGCTTTACTGGCCACGAACTTACGATTTCGCCGTGGCGGTGCGCCGAGGAGCCGCATGACGCCACAACGGGCGCTTCGCCGCGGATATTTCTCCCTCTCTCGCTCGCTAGTCACTACTGCGCATGCGCCACTAGTAGCACCGAGCCGCAGGTATTCCGCTGCCGCGCAGCGTCGCGCCTTTCCACCGCCGCCGTTTGGTATGACGTCACACTGCATTCTTCGTCGTTGCGCTCGCCTCCGCTCGCTTCGCCAGCTGCGTCGCATGCCTGATAACATGTCGGAGGATTGAAAAGGATAGCTCGCGCGCGCCGCAACCACAGTTGAGGCGGCAGTATGAACGGCGACAATTCTGATAAGCAGGAGGAGGCCTGGAATCGACATCGGAACGAGATGAAGAGGAAACGAATCGCCCAGGAAACAGACGAACAGGAAACGCTGAACGACTGGCTAAACACCGCAACATAGCTAGACAACCAGACTAACGCGGACTTGCAATCAAGATTAACCAAGGCTAGCCATGCTATGCATTAGCTTTCACTACGTATATTCTGGCATAGCCGAACTAAGCCACTGCCAATTTTTTTGTGACATGGCCACATCTCGACCACATCCCCACGCGGCCGGCGTTCGTGGCGTGGCGGACACCAGCAGCAGCAGCAGTGTGAAAGTCGACGAAAGGAGGCAAAGAATGCTTCGCTTTAAAATGAAATTCTAGGGTTTTACGAGCCAAGGCCACGACCTGATAATGAGGCATGCTGTAGTGGAGGGCTCTAGAAATTTGGACCACCAGGGGTTCTTTAACGTGCACCCAATGACGGGAAAGTTCTTTGCATTTCTCCCACATCGAAATGCGGCCGCCGTCGCCGGGATTTGAACTCGCGCCCTGGAGTTCAGGAGTGAAACGCCAAAACCACTATACGCTTATCTGGCGGGTGCGCTAAAATTTTAAAATGGGCAAGTTCCACGTAGCTGGACAGAACAGAAGTAAGGTTGTTTGCAGTCGCTTGGTGGAACTCTTACACTGGTTTCTTTTTTTTTCTCTTTCGCCTAAATACATAATTACATAAATATTATATTCACACAAAAGCGTCTAAGAGAAAATTGTGAATCCTTCGAGAAACATTCTTAATCCAGCTTTCTGTTGCTCCATGCGCGCTATATAAAAGTTTTTTTTTTTTTCTGGTGCTGAAATGCAAGAAGAAGTGCTGCGCATCGCTAGTCGAGCGGTGCTTTTGTCGCCCGTGAAACCCAATGGTGGGCTTCACGACGCGACACGACCGCGTGCAGGAAAAACGCCCACTGCAAATTCAAGCACCGAGCCGTGAGGCCAGCCAGCATGGCTCCAGCCGCCTGAATACAGAGCTCCCTCCGAGGGAAATATAATACAATACAATACATTTTTATTCGCCCATTTTTTCATACACATGATTCGTCTGGCCACCCTAAGCGCATAGCGCTTGTCGGCTGACCTGGCATCTGGTGGATACATCGGTAGTTACAAGGCTCAATGATATACTATACAAAGACAAGATTGCAGGATCCCGTCCTGCGCGACATAAAAAATAAATCTAAATAAAGAAAGGAATCGATGAACAGAAAAGCAAGTATGACTTGACAAGCTGCGATAAGTAGACTAGACACATGACGTAAGTGTAAACATGGTCTGGATCACGGCCCTAAAGCCACACAGAATTGTCATTCTTGCATTGTTTCTAAGCACCACTTTCTTATCTTTTCCACCAGTGTTCTTCTCTTTACAATATTGCATGAATCGTCAATGACATCCTTAAGTACCGCTGGGACATAATGCTTCCTCGTTTTTTTACCATAGCTTGTGAAAACTCTTGGCTTAACGTATCTGTCCGTTTTCCTTAGTGTCACTTCTTTGTGGACAGCTACCCTGTAATCTCTTGAAAAATAGTGACGCAGAACCACTGAAAACCGAAACATTTCGCTTACCTTGAGTATGTCTACTTTAGAGTATTTCTCTTTTGCAGAAGCCGTGTGTAAGACTGTTCCATAAGGTATACTATTTAATATTCGTTCGATAAGGTTATTAACCGTTTGCCTTTTGTTTTCTGAGCATGTGCCATATAAAGTTATTCCATAGGGCAAAACGGATTCCACTAATGCTTTGTATATTGTAATTCTTAAATTGAGAGGACATTTCCCAAGCAAATTATAAATTAAAGCTGCCAATTAAAGCCAGACGCGTCGGACATTGAAAGCATTCACTCGGCAGAACTCAGCGCGAGAAAGAAAAAAGAAAAAGAAAGGCTGAGGTTCAACTCTCGAGAACCTCGTTATCACGAGCCTTGCGAAGACTATGCACACAAGGTTTCATTAAAGTTAGGTGCACAGTCTTTCACACAAGCTACACGCGCTGCCGAAACGGGTTGTCCGTGAAGTGGCGATGAAACCTGGCCGTAACAGTCGAGCTTGCCGAAATCCGAAGGCTGTGGTTATTCAAAGGTTCGTGAGTGCGGTTGCTTGCATCGACACTTTCACTTCCTTCGCCTTGTTGTTCGTATTGCTGAATGACAGCGGCGGTTGCAGTAGCTTCGATCTTGGCACGCTCCCGCGCATGGTAAGCTTCTCTGCAACGTACTAATCTGGCCTGCCTTTGCTCCTGTGTCTCAGCAGACAACTTTGCATTTGCTTGATATTGGGCAGCATGCCGTCTAGCTATGTCTACCACATTATTGGATTCAGCCTGTCGCTTGTGCTGAAGCGCACCTACAGACGACTCAGCCGGCACGTGATCCATGGCGAGACTGAGCGACCAAGTGCCGGCGAAGAAGCCGTTAATAATTAACGCTCGCCTAAGCACGTGCTACGGCAGCGGCGAGGCTCCGAACGAGCGCTGCTGCGACGCCCCTCCGCCGCGGATCACGTGGCGTGACGTCATACCTGCCACACTTATGCTCTGGTGGCTCAAGGTCATTGCGACGCGATGAATGACTTTGCGAGCCTAACGACACTACTGCAAATCACCAACGACACTGGTAAGCGACGGTTCGGACATACGGATAGTGACGCACCGAACGCCTTCGATAACCGCCAAGGGCGGCGCGCCGTCTGAATCAGCCGGCCACGTTGACGCAATCTGGCAAATCACACGAATCGCCTGCGCCCGAAGCCTTGAGGACAAAGCCCTGAGCGACCCTCACACATACTTCGCCGCTCGCCCCTCGTGTCCGGCTTTTGACCCTGCCGCCGCTGGAGCATCGCTGCCACGCTAAGGGCTTCTTCCCCGCGTCACCGCCCACGACCCAAGCAGAGGGCTACGTTACGTGAATCCTCGAATGCGGCCGCGACGCTCTCGGAAATCAGAATGGGGCTGAGAGATTGTCCGTGGTTCGGCAGTTTCTTTGTACGATCGAAGAGGTTCGGAGTCGCGAGGTACAGCAATTGTAGGCCCGGCGGAATGAAGGATCCGCCACATAGTTCATGCGGGCATTCTTGTGCCTGAAGTTGACATTGTGGTGAAGCAGATGAAGTTGAATGTTCAGGGAGCAGTCACCGCCTCGGCCTCCGCTGCACGAGGCTAAAGAGCTCGAGGTGTTCGTTGCCCCGCATGTCTCGGCGTGTCGGAGCAGCGTGTAGATTAACCGCCGTTGACATTGCGGGTGGTTGATTGTTGGTCATCGCCGAAGGTAGCGTATGGCTGCGCAGCTAAAGAACCTCAGTTTTGAGTGCGGGGACCCGAACCTCCACTATTCATAATGAGCGTTTTATTACCCGAGTTCAGCCGGCGAAAATCGACGTCTAAACAGTCAGCGAGGGCCAACTGCTCGAGCTCTAACCTCCTGCAGCGAAGGCCAAGGCGGTGGCTGTCCCCTTTTGCATTCAACTTCATCTGCTTCGCTACAGTGTGCTTAAATTTCAATCGCAAACTCATCCCAGACCCTACTTGATGTACGGAGAGATATGTCCGGCGGCGTGGCCGGACAAGGTACAGAGATTCACATGGTCACAAAGAAGCGCTCGTGGCACTGTTGGCGCGTGAGTCGTCGTCGTCGACTGCCGCAGCTGGCTCCGATGCCGCTCTTCATGCCAGCGTTCCCATACTGCCCCTCCCTCTGCAAACGCGCTGACCGCCCTGGCTCTCTGCAAGTTCGTGCGGTGATTTCGGTGAGTTCTATCGTGCGCTTCGATTGACGAACCTTCGAGTTCTCATTCAATAGCTGCGCCCGGCTCCTTTGGATGTCCACGCAACGAAATGATAGAAGGAAACGTGAAAACAATAGTATTACGTTTCGTAAAACGAGTCGTCAGCAGGAAGACGTGGCATTGCTTTCTCATTTATGACTCATTGACCGAAAGGGCTCCGGCCAATTGCAAATGGAGCCAAGCTTTCCCTTACTGCGAACACAGGATATCTTGAAAAACCCCTGCACTTGCTCTGGCTAGACTGTAAATTTCGTCTTCACATTTAATTGGCACGGCAAACAACATTGATGTAATAATTTCCAGAAAACGTTTTTTATGATTCTTTCATGTTTTTTTAACATAACAACTTTACAAGCAAGTCAAGTATGCCTGCAGCTATATGTTTCGACGAAAAAAGTCTATCAGCATGATCAGAAAGGGGTCGCTTGCTGAAACCGCACGTAGCGAAAACGTAATACTGAGGCAGCCTGTACGTGCATGTTCTGGCTCCTTAGTAATACTATTGACACGCACCTTTCTTTATTCATCCTAAGGACCCGTAGGCATTACATAAAGAAAAATAGGGATTGGGGTCTCGTTCAGGGCTAAAATCATTTCTTTAAAAAAAAGAAGAAGAAACAAGAAATAACACAAGGAATACGGAAAATATCCAGAGTGTTCACAGCTTCTAGTTTATATCTACTCTTGCGGCTCGAAGTGGCGTTTTCGCCACGAATCCAACATGCGTATTGACGAGTACCTCGGCTAGTAGCAATGAAGGAAAAAAAAAGAGGTTTATTACGCATCATTTACACTGGCTTCAGATACGGAAGCCCACTCCACGTAGGAGCATAATAAACGTCCGAGTTCCCATCAGGACACGTCATCACCTCGCACTGCACCAAAAATATTCGCTTTTAATGCCGTCGTCTTCCGTACGTTACTAGACAATGGAATATGTACTATATCGCGGCCGGTCAAAATCATCGAATGGGTCGCAATATCCCGCCCACGATATCGCGCCATTCCCCCGAAATGCGCCTCCTATGTTGCAACTTCGGCGCCGCATATTTAGCAACCTGGGAATCCGAGGTTGAAGCCGTTCCCACAGTAGCATTCGAAATTGGTACTTTTCATCAATTAGTTCGGGTTGTGAGTTTCATGTAGAGGGGTCTTTTGTTGACCCGTCAACCATCGGCATCAACACTGCGCTGACTTCTGGATAAACGGTGACGAATTGGCGGGGTTGCATCGTGCTAAGCGTCTGCTTAATGCCCTTGGCCGTGTTGAGACGTAACACTACTGTAGGGGATTTTCGCTCGCAGCAAATGTGAATTGTAAATTCAGAACGCGATATTTATACAGTAGCAAACGTAATAAAGACAATGCAGCAAATAAATAGATAGAATGCGCTGCATGTGATTTGTGATCAATGAGCGATGCACCTATGTTTAGTGTGTGTTACGAAAGATGATAGTTTAGCTCGGCGCGAGATCTTTGACAGTCAGTGCATGAGTATGTTAATATAAAAAATGGCTGTGGCTTAGCTAAGGTTAAGCCCAGGATGCGAAGCATACTAGCCTTTATTTTAGTTGTTCAAGCACTGTTTAGCCTGGTGAACTGCTGTTGCTTGGCTATATTTGGTTCGACTAGTAGAAGAAACAACTCATGCGTTACTCTGCTTCGCCTTCAAGAGTGGAACGCGACAGCGTTCCCGTCGACCCGCCAAGGGGTGTAAGACAATGGGCTACGGCGCAGCGACTACGCGCCCCACATTGGACGCGGTGAGCGTCGAGCAACGCAGCGTTCGGCGCGGCAACGAAATGTGCGCCTGAGCAAGCGACGCACGCCTGAGCCTTAGAAACAGCTGGTTTCTAAGGCAACACCGCATTCATTAGAGGCGCTTTTGTACCGCTTCGAAGCATCGTACTCGTGGCTCAGTGGTAGCGTCTCCGTCTCACACTCCGGAGACCCTGGTTCGATTCCCACCCAGCCCACCTTGCAAGAGTTGCCGCGACGCCGCGAGCGACGGCGCGAGTTGGAGCCCCGTTTCTCCTCTGTCGTGACGTCATGGTGTCACGTGGTATTGAAGGCGACACCGCCGCGCCTGAGGAGCTGGGTTCAGCTCTAGTAATATGCTTCGCATAAAACTCACTGCCCTTCCACCATGTGAAGTCGGATGACCGACGAAGCCTTGTGGGCCCCTCAATGGCCAATTGCACCTCCGCCGCGGGTCAACCCGTCATTGCACTATCTTCGCGATCGGCCCACGTAATGACGTTTTATTCTAGTAGGGCCGCGGCAATCACGGCGCGTACTCAATGGCACGAACGCAGTTGGCGTCTGACGCGGATTCCGGAGGAGAAGACCCGGCGTTTGCTGGATAAACAGGACACGATCCTGGAGGAACTAGCCCTTAACAGCTTCGCTGCAAAGCTAAGATTGGCTAATTAAGTTTTCTTATTCTCAACGTTAGGTAGTCAATGTCACTAGCTCGTTTGTAGGTAACGTCGAGCTCACACCACGATCCCCGGGAGTCCTAACTATGCGTTGCCTACCCATAGCGTTTCTGCAACAACAGTGAAATCAGTTTCTAGGCTGGCTCTTTTATATACGAAGGGCTAGTGACGTCACTCACCGCGTTGCAAGCTGCCCTCGCCGCGGCAGATTGCGCAACACTAATCTTCAACCGGCAGAGGTATGCCGGAAGCGCTACGTGCTTCGCATATTGACACGTGTACTTATCTTTATCGGGCAACCACGTTTCGCCGCTTAACAACTGTAATCGCACAGCGAGGGACGCGCCTGCATGTATCCGACGTTTCTGGAAAGTTATCGACGCTTCTATCCGCGTGTCTGTTGTCGCCGAACCTTGTGTTATCAGATTTCATCGCGTGACACGAATGGTGTAGAACTTTGTGGAAGACACGCGGGTCCCATCAGTTAATCTGGAACATTCGACGACTGATCTATAAAAGCCGACGCGCTTGACCCGCTAATCAGATTTTCGACGATCGCCGAGCGTGTTCGCCGCTATCGTTGCGCTATAAGTGTAGCCTGTTTTGTGGGCACAGGTTCGCCCAATAAAAGTTAGTTTTCTTGTTCACAGTATTGCTACTGTGTTCTTTCTCCAACGTCACCACCACGTGACATCTGGTGGAGGTGCTTGTGCGTTCATGTACCGAACGCCCCCGCAAAGCCGCGATCCAAGCCCGAAGCCCGAGGACAAAACCGACACCGCCGAAGACCAGCGTGCTAGCCGCAGACTGCAAGGCCTGCCCCCAGAGCACGGACTTCTACCTGAGGCGACAAAGAAGATCGTGGTCAAGACAACCTCAATGGCTGCCCCAGCGTCCCCCGTTATCCTACAACAACCCCGGGACCCACCGACCTTCCATGGAGCAGCGACTGAAGACCCGGAATCTTGGCTGGAGACCTACGAGCGAATCGCGACATTCAACAACTGGGACTCCGACGACAAGCTGCGGCATGTCTACTTCGCCTTAGAAGACGCCGCCAGAACGTGGTTTGAGAACAGGGAGTCGACCTTGACTACGTGGGACCTGTTCCGTAGCGGCTTCCTGTGCACCTTTACAAGTGTCGTGCGCAAGGAAAGGGCCGAAGCTATGCTGGACGCCCGAGTGCAGCTACCAAACGAGAACGTTGCCATCTTTACGGAAGAAATGACCCGTCTGTTCCGCCACGCCGACCCGGATATGGCCGAGGAAAAGAAAGTTCGCCTACTCATGCGTGGTGTGAAGGAGGAACTTTTCGCCGGGATGGTAAGAAGCCCACCGAAGACCGTCGAAGAGTTTCTTCGTGAGGCGACGAACATCGAGAAGACACTCGAAATGCGGAACCGGCAATTCAACCGCCGTACAAGCTCTACCCCCTACGCAGGAATTCAATCACTGGCCACGGACGATCTGCGCGAGACCATCAGGGCCATTGTGCGCGAAGAACTGCGCAAGGTCTTGCCTTCGTCGCAGCCTCAAGTGGCTTCGATCGCCGACATCGTAAAAGAAGAGGTGCACCGATCGCTTGGAGTTCCTGAGGTGCAACCAGAACCACCGCAGCCTCAGCCGCAAGCGATGAGCTACGCCGCCGTCGCCCGCCGTCAAGGTCCCTTTCCACTACCGCGCCAGGGCCCCGTAACGCCGCAATTCCGTCGACCACCACCGCCGCCGCCAGCACGCCCACCCGTCGCCCAACGCAGCTACCCGAGGAAGACTGACGTTTGGCGCGCTCCTGACCACCGCCCGCTCTGCTACCACTGCGGAGAGGCAGGTCACGTCTACCGACGATGCCCATACCGAGAGATGGGACTGCGAGGTTTCGCCGTTAACGCGCCGCGTCTACAGTTTGGAGAGCGCCCACGTGACATCGCCGACTACCTCGCCGCTACTCAATGGAGCTCTCGACGACCGTCGCGTTCGCCATCACCAGGCCGCTACCTGTCGCCGCAGCGCCGACCATACAGTGGCCCAGCCCGGGGTCGGTCAGCGAGCCCATATCCGGAAAACTAAAAGCAGCAACCGATGGAGGTGCGGTTGCTGTTCGTCGAACTGACGAAGATCCTCCGCCGCCGACGAAAGCGCCGAAGAAACCATCTCGACGACATAATGACGACGCGCCGCCGTCCCGAGGAATTCAGGAAGCCAAGACTGCACCGACGAAAGACGACTTCACGACGCGACGTACTAGCTTCAATTCAACACGACGCAGCCGTGATCCGACGCCAAGACCCAACTGCAACGCAAGACAAAGAACCACCGACCTCGACGTGCTTCTAGACGGCCACGCAGTCACCGCCTTAATCGACACAGGCGCCGATTACTCAGTCATGAGTGGACACATCGCCGTCCAGATGAAGAAGGTTAAGACTGCATGGGAAGGCCCTCAAATTCGGACCGCTGGAAGACACCTGATTACGCCGACAGGAATGTGCACGGCAAGAATTACCATTCACGACCGGACTTACCCTGTCACCTTCGTTATCCTCCAACAGTGTTCACGAGACGTCATTCTCGGTATGGACTTCCTGGACCAACACGGCGCAATCATCAACCTGAAGTCGAAGTCAATAACGCTGTCGGAAGATAAAACGATACCGCCGGAGAGCCCTCGTAGTCACCACGCCTTGAATGTGCTCGAAGACCAAGTGAGCATCCCGCCCCGCTCCAGCATTGTTATTTCGGTCGGCACCGAAATACCCGCTGACGTAGAAGGCGTCATCGAAGGCGACCAACGTCTACTGCTAGACCGTGAAATTTGCGTCGCAAGAGGGATCGCTCGACTGCATGGAGGGAAAACTGAAGTGTTGCTGACAAACTTCAGCCAGGAGTTCAAGCACCTCAACAAGGGCACGACGATCGCGTACATCGAGGAAATTCTGGAAACAAGTAATGCGTTTGTCCTCTCGGATTCCGCCGCATCTACCCCGACGACCATGGTTCCCGAACCAGACTACGACATTAATCCAAGTCTCCCAGTGATTAAGCAACAGCAGCTCAGAAGTCTGCTCCGACGATACAAAAGCTGCTTTTCGACGACATCGAGGATTCGACAAACACCAGTCGCCAAGCATCGCATAATCACCGAGGAGTACGCTCGACCACTCCGCCAAAGCCCTTACCGAGTTTCGCCGCGAGAACGCGAAGCTATAAGAGAACAAGTCGACGAAATGCTGCGCGACGACATCATCCAGCCGTCGAAAAGCCCATGGGCATCCCCTGTTGTCCTGGTGAAGAAAAACGACGGAACCCTACGTTTCTGCGTCGATTATCGTCGTCTGAACAAGATCACGAAGAAGGACGTATACCCCCTTCCACGGATAGACGACGCATTGGATCGGCTCTGCAACGCTAAGTACTTCTCCTCGATGGACCTCAAGTCTGGCTATTGGCAAATAGAAGTCGACGAAAGAGATCGCGAAAAAACCGCCTTCATCACCCCAGACGGCCTCTACGAGTTCAAGGTTATGCCATTTGGACTGTGCTCGGCGCCTGCAACGTTCCAGCGCGTGATGGACACGGTTTTAGCGGGATTGAAATGGCAGACCTGTCTCGTTTACTTGGATGACGTCGTTGTATTCGCCGGAAATTTCGACGATCACCTTAGGCGGCTTGCCACAGTACTAGAGGCCATCAAGTCATCAGGGCTCACTCTGAAGCCAGAAAAATGCCGCTTCGCTTACGACGAGCTTCTGTTCCTAGGCCACGTCATCAGTAAATCCGGAGTACGCCCCGACCCCCAGAAAACAGCTGCCATCGCAAAGTTCCCGCAGCCCACCGACAAGAAGGCAGTGCGTAGATTCCTTGGCATGTGTGCCTACTACAGGCGCTTTGTCAAGGACTTTTCACGCATCGCCGAGCCGTTGACACGTCTAACTAAATGTGATGTTGAGTTCAAGTGGGAAACGCCGCAGGCCGACGCATTTGAAGAACTCAAACGACGCATGCAGTCGCCGCCGGTACTTGCGCACTTCGACGAGTACGCCGATACAGAAATCCATACTGACGCCAGTAGCCTAGGCCTCGGTGCCGTTCTAGTCCAGAGGAGAAACGGAGTCGAACAGGTGATAGCTTACGCTAGCCCGTCGCTGTCAAAAGCGGAAGGCAACTATTCTACAACCGAAAAGGAATGCCTCGCCATCGTTTGGGCTACAGCTAAATTTCGCCCTTATCTTTATGGCAGGCCATTCAAAGTCGTCAGTGACCATCACGCGTTGTGTTGGCTAGCGAGTATAAAGGATCCTTCAGGACGACTGGCACGGTGGAGCCTCAGACTACAAGAATACGACATCACTGTAACCTACAAGTCAGGACGAAAACACTCAGATGCCGATTGCCTATCACGCGCCCCCATTGACCCGCCGCCGCAAGATGACGAAGATGACGCCTTCCTTGGCATGATAAGCGCGGAAGACTTCGCTGAACAGCAACGGGCAGACCCGGAGCTAAAAGGCCTGGTGGAATATTTGGAAGGGCACACCGACGTTGTCCCCAGGGCATTTAAGCGCGGATTATCTTCCTTCACGCTTCAAAACAATCTCCTCGTGAAGAAGAACTTTTCACCAGTCCGCGCCAACTACCTTCTTGTTGTCCCGTCAGGACTTCGTCCAGAAGTATTGCACGCCCTACATGACGATCCGACCGCTGGACACCTCGGTTTTTCCCGGACACTATCGAGGATACAAGAAAAGTATTATTGGCCGCGCCTGACCGCCGACGTCGCCCGTTATGTCAGAACATGCCGAGACTGTCAGCGACGCAAGACACCGACGACAAGGCCAGCCGGATTACTACAGCCAATCGAGCCTCCTTGCCGACCATTCCAGCAGATCGGGATGGACTTGCTGGGACCCTTTCCGACGTCAACAACCGGAAATAAGTGGATCGTCGTGGCGACAGACTACCTCACCCGCTTCGCTGAAACTAAAGCACTGCCGAAAGGTAGCGCAGCCGAAGTGGCGAAATTCTTTGTCGAAAACATCCTGCTTCGACATGGCGCCCCAGAAGTCCTCATCACCGACAGAGGAACGGCCTTTACAGCGGAGCTCACCCAAGCCATTCTGAAATACAGTCAGACAAGGCACAGGAGAACCACGGCCTACCACCCGCAGACGAATGGTCTTACGGAGCGGCTGAATAAGACCCTCGCCGACATGCTAGCGATGTACGTCGACGTCGAACACAAGACCTGGGATGCCGTCCTGCCGTACGTAACATTCGCTTACAACACGGCGGTGCAAGAAACAACACAGATCACGCCGTTTAAGCTGGTTTACGGCAGGAACCCGACGACGACGCTCGACGCCATGCTGCCCCACGTCACTGACGAAGAGAATGTTGACGTCGCTAGCTATCTCCAGCGAGCCGAAGAAGCCCGACAGCTCGCCCGCCTACGGATCAAGAACCAACAGAGGACCGACAGCCGACACTACAACCTCCGACGACGCTTTGTTGAGTACCAGCCCGGCGACCGTGTTTGGGTTTGGACCCCGATACGTCGGCGAGGACTCAGTGAGAAGCTGCTGCGACGCTATTTCGGACCCTACAAGGTCATCCGACGTATTGGCGCACTAGACTATGAGGTCGTGCCAGACGGCATTTCGCACTCACAGCGGCGCCGCGCACGATCTGAAGTGGTCCACGTGGTGCGCCTTAAACCATTTTACGGACGCTGATGAACTTCCTTAGTTTGTTGTTTTCTTTGCTACGAGTGCTTTTCTTTGTTACTTTCGTTTGTTAGCAGCATCGGGTCGATGCTTTTTAAGAGGGGGGTAATGACACGTGTACTTATCTTTATCGGGCAACCACGTTTCGCCGCTTAACAACTGTAATCGCACAGCGAGGGACGCGCCTGCATGTATCCGACGTTTCTGGAAAGTTATCGACGCTTCTATCCGCGTGTCTGTTGTCGCCGAACCTTGTGTTATCAGATTTCATCGCGTGACACGAATGGTGTAGAACTTTGTGGAAGACACGCGGGTCCCATCAGTTAATCTGGAACATTCGACGACTGATCTATAAAAGCCGACGCGCTTGACCCGCTAATCAGATTTTCGACGATCGCCGAGCGTGTTCGCCGCTATCGTTGCGCTATAAGTGTAGCCTGTTTTGTGGGCACAGGTTCGCCCAATAAAAGTTAGTTTTCTTGTTCACAGTATTGCTACTGTGTTCTTTCTCCAACGTCACCACCACGTGACAGGTAACGTCGAGCTCACACCACGATCCCCGGGAGTCCTAACTATGCGTTGCCTACCCATAGCGTTTCTGCAACAACAGTGAAATCAGTTTCTAGGCTGGCTCTTTTATATACGAAGGGCTAGTGACGTCACTCACCGCGTTGCAAGCTGCCCTCGCCGCGGCAGATTGCGCAACACTAATCTTCAACCGGCAGAGGTATGCCGGAAGCGCTACGTGCTTCGCATATTGTAGTCAGGAGCACCTTATCATCAATTATGTGGTTCGGATGCTTGTTTTGTGCTTCTTCATTAGTGAAAAAAATGTTCTTCTGTATGTTTTAAGCGTGATTCCAAAGAATGCTTGCGCTTTTCGCTTCATTTTACAGAGTGATTGAGGCATGCCTCACCTCCACCTCTTGTTGGCCCGGTATTACATTGGCTCTGGGATCGGCCCAAATTTATACCCACGGACAGCGACACGAAAAATGCCGACCTACGAGAGGCTAACAATAAAATTCAAACAGCGCTAGACGACAGGACCAGAAAGAGGAGGAGACAGCGCCGTGTTTATCTCCTCCTCTTTCTGGTCCTGTTGTGTAGCGGTATGGTATGGTATGGTATGGTATGGTAAAACTTTAATGAAGTCCTGCAGGTCGTGAGTCTTCACGAAGCGGGCCGCTTCCACGTGGGAACCGGAAGGCCGAGCCTCTCGGCCGCATCGTGGGCCTGCTGGACAGCCCAGAGTTGGTCAGCCAGAAGAGGGCTGCGGAGAACCGCCTTCCATCTGGCCGAGCTGTTAGCGATGATAGAGTGTGACCGGGCACACCGCCAGAGCATGTGGTCTAACGTGGCTATTTCTCCACAATCGTGGCAGGTAGCATTGGTGTAAATATCCGGATAGATTTTATGTAAAAGCGACGGATTGGGATAGGTATTCGTTTGTAGTAGACGGAGCGTTAATGCTTGAGCTCTATTGAGGCGCGGATGAGGAACAAAGTAGGTTCTACGGCTGAGATAGTAGTGTTTAGTAATTTCGTTGTAGGAGGAGGGCGTGTCCCTGTTCTCTGGGAAGTCGGCTTCCGATGGGTCGAGGGTAGCGCGGTGGGCAAGTTCACGCGCAGCCCCGTGAGCCGACTCGTTGAGGTTGGGAGGAGCACCCTTTATCTGACCCTGGTGTGCGGGAAACCAATAAATGAAGTGGTGCGTGATTGCCTTGCCCCCAATAAGTCTGAGGGCCTGTTTGGAAATGGTGCCTTTTTCAAATGCTCTGACTGCAGATCTTGAATCACTATAGATGACATCCCGTGAGCTATCCAGCAGGGCTAGTGCAATAGCCATTTGTTCAGCTATTTCGGAGTCCTTCGTCCGAACCGACGCAGCATTGGTGATTCCTTGCCGACCATCAACAGCGACGATGGTGAACGCCCGACGTTCCTTACAAGAAGCGGCATCCACAAAGCTGACCTGTCGCTGATCACTGTATATTTGCTTAAGGAGGTTGGCCGCCCTTGCCCTCCTTCTACCGCGATTATGATCGGGGTGCATGTTCCTAGGTATTGGCGCGACCGTAATGTTCTCACGAATCGACGGAGGAACGTCAGAGAACTCCTCCGCTACTCTATCGGGGTGATATCCGAGTTCCTCCAATATGGATCTCCCTGCCTTCGTCGTTGTGAGGCGAGTTAGCTGTGCGCGCTCCTGGGCCTCTGCAATTTCTTCAAGAGTATTATGAATGCCAAGCTGCATTAAGCGCTCTGTACAAGTGTATACGGGTAACCCGAGAACCCGCTTAATAACCTTCCTAAGCTGTGCATTCAATTTATCTCGCTCTGCCCGTTTCCATCGATGCATGGCTGCCACGTATCTAAAGTGGCACAGAACGAAGGCATGCATTAGTCGAATGAGGTTATCCTCCTTGAGTCCGTGATGCCGATTTGATACCCTCCGAACTAAACGAAAAGCACTTTCAGTTTTAGCAATTAGCTTGCGTATAGTCTTGCCATTTGTACCCCCTGACTCAACGATCATGCCCAAGATTTTGATTGAATTGACTCTGGGTATACGGCAACCGTTTCTTGTATATAGGTTAATGTCTCTGTCTTCCAACGATGTCCACCCCTTGGGCCTTGGACCGCGTTTCTTGGGACTATACAGCAAAAGTTCCGACTTCAAGGGGGAGCATCTGAGACCGCTGGGTTCGAGATAGGTTTCGATAGTGTCTATGGCCTCCTGTAAGGCGCCCTCAACCTGACCGTCATTGCCTCCTGTGCACCATATAGTTATATCGTCAGCATACATAGTATGTTTGATGCCTTCATTCTCGAGAAGTTTTCTGCTTAGGTCGACCATGGCTATATTGAACAAACAGGGGGAAATGACTGACCCCTGTGGGGTGCCCCTCTCGCCAAGTTCCAGTAGTTGTGATTCGAGATCGGCTACCCGGAGGGTAGCCTTCCTATCCGAGAGGAACGATCTAACGTAGTTATGAAATCTCTCACCCAGATTGAGTCGAGATATCGAGGCTAGGATATGCGAATGTAGAACGCTGTCGAACGCCTTCTCAAGATCAAGTCCCAAAACGGCCCGAGTGTCGCTAGAGTCGTTGTCTATGATTTGATGCTTAATCATTTTCATGGTATCCTGTGTGGATAGGCCTGGTCTGAATCCTATCATACTATAGGGGTAAATGTCGTTATTCTCCAGGAACCGGGAGAGTCGATTCAGGACCGCGTGCTCCGCTACCTTACCCACACAGGATGTAAGCGAGATGGGCCTCAAGTTGTCAACACTAGGTGTTTTGCCAGGTTTGGGGATGAGTACTGCGAGAGCAGTCTTCCAAGGTAATGGCACGGTTCCATTCCTCCAAATTTCATTAATGTCCTCTGTGAGGTATGCGATTGATTTTTCATCCAGATTTCGCAACGCCTTGTTGGAGATGCCATCAGGTCCTGCTGCGGATCTACCATTGAGTCCATGTAGAACGCTACGAATCTCCTCAACGCCAAACTCTGCATCCAGGTAGGAATTGGCCTGGCCCTGGTAATAGAGATGTACAGGAGACCGCCCTGAGCCGACTGGAAGATATTTGTTAGCAAGCGTGCGGATTAATTCGTCCTCAGAGGTCATTCGTGCGGCCTCATGTATGGTTCTACCAATGACTTGCCTCTGATTAGACTTAGTATTGGTCTCGTTAAGCAGATGGTTAAGCAAGCTCCAAGCTTTACCGTTGCGCATTTGGCCGTCTATCGAATTGCAAACCTCGTCCCACTGCTGTTTAGAGAGGGTTACACAATGCTCCTCAATGTGTTTGTTAATCTCAGATATCTTTTTGCGTAGCCTACGATTAAGCCGTTGACACTTCCATCTGTTGAGAATGGACTGTTTGGCTTCTAACAGATGGGCTAACCTGCTGTCCATTTTCTCAACAGGAAGGTCGGTGCAGACCTTAGAGGTTGCACGCCGAACGTCCTCTTGGACCTGAACCATCCATTGCTCGATGGTAGGTCGGGAATCTGGGGGAGGCCTGTCCTCCCGAAGCTTGCGGAATTTATCCCAGTCCGTGTACGAGAATTCGCGCTGTTTTTTACCCACGATAGGAAGCTGGGTCTCACAAATATAGTGGTCACTAGCAAGGTTCTCCGCCAAGTTATTCCATTTGGCTTCAGTCACGTTCTTGACGAAGATGAGATCAGGTGTAGAGTCTCTACACGTGGATGTCCCGATTCGTGTTGGAAAGTTAGGGTCAGTGATCAGCGTCAGGTCCAGATCCATGACATTCTGCCAGAGATGCTTACCCTTATTGGTATCATATTTATAACCCCAGACATGAAGCGGGGCATTAAAGTCCCCTGCGACAATAAGAGGGCTTGAGCCTGCCAGGTCTACAGCCTTGCGGAGCAGAGTCTTAAATCGTTGCCTTTTTTCATTGGGACTACTATATATGTTAAGAACGTATATGCTGCCTCGGTTGACCCGACCAGGTATGATCTCAACCATAACATACTCAATATTACTACTAGACAATTTAAGATCATGTGTCACATGAGTGAGTTTCTTATTAACGAGAGTACATACCCCCCTTCCCCCCGACTGCACGGCGACCGAGCAGAACCCAGTCATCGAGATGCCAGGCGACAGAGTTTCCTGTAACAAGATAACCTGGGGGCTCTTTTTACAACTGCGTAGATATTGCTGTAGGGGAGCCTTCTTTCTAGAGAAGCCCCTACAGTTCCATTGCCAAATTCGGAATGTCTCAAGGGGCGGAGCCATCTCTTACGAGCTGGACACCGACCTTAGGCGGGGCTAGAATCGGGGCTACGTTGCTAGCTGTTGGGTGTAGCGGTGTTTGAATTTTATTGTTACCATGGAACACCAACTCGCCCAATCCGCTGCCCATCTCGAGAGGCTAACTACTGCGCTGTAAGGTATCGCAGTTTCCCCATAAGGTCGAAGCGACGAATGTGACAGCAACACATTATTTACACGAAGTGCAAGAGTCGTAGCTGTAGTGGCAGCATGAATTGAAGTAAACGTAAGCTGACTAAGTAAAAACGAGCTGTTGTGCTAGGTGTCCTCTTTTTGAATCCTGTCATCGAACAGGCTTCACGCATTAGTCAACTTCCTGGCTGGATTCGGGCCTTGGTTGCGTACGCTCTGAGTGCTCTCGCCTAAGACGGAGCCCCCTTAGGAGCCCGCACCACGTCCAGGCGGACGTGTTTCTCTCTGCCGCCGCCCGATGGCGGTTTCCTGGCATCGATGGGCGGCCGCAATCTTGAGTCGTCTCGATGGCCTGGGGCAGCGCCCTCCGATCGTGCACGTTAAAGAATCCATGGAAGTTGGAAATAATGAGAAGTCGCCAATTCCACGTGCCTCATTAAAGATTGTGTGTTTGGCACGTAAAGCGCCATAGTTTAATTAAATTCGAACACTTCTGCCATGATTGGATGATGCGATGCGCCGTGTGAGGCAATGACTGTGCTAATCTTCGCATGGCGCAATCAACAATGGAGCACAACGACGCCTCAAGCAAACACGTCTGACTGTGTGTTATGTGTGTGACGTACACAAAGACAAGTGGCGGACGCAAGGTAACGTTTGTGGGGAGGCGCGATTATCACACCGCCACCCGCCGTGGTTGCTCAGTGGCTATGGTGTTAGGCTGCTGAGCACGAGGTCGCGGGATCGAATCCCGGCCACGGCGGCCGCATTTCGATGGGGGCGAAATGCGAAAACACCCGTGTACTTAGATTTAGGTGCACGTTAAAGAACCCCAGGTGGTCGAAATTTCCGGAGTCCTCCACTACGGCGTGCCTCATAATCAGAAAGTGGTTTTGGCACGTAAAACCCCATAATTTAATGTTTTAATCACACCGCCCCTGATAGGTTGTTTTCCCCGCACGTCTCGCGTCTCCTGTAACCCAGCTTTTCCACGTAGCTTAGTGCCGGTGCAGTAGGTCTGTTTGCAGCGCATTACGAAAGATGGCGTGATTGTGGCGCTGCTAGCGCCAACTAACGGCGGGGTTGGTCGGGCGCGACAGACAGTAGGCCTCTTTGGCGGTTGGTCGGAAAGCGGTAAGGGACGTTCCGCGCGTGCGCCGATCCATGCATCTGCGAGGCCATCCCGCGAGGGCTAGGAGCAGGAGGGCGGAATGGATGAACACGATCGTTTGAACGCGCCACCGTTCACATGACCGTACACGCCAATAACCAGGCATTGGTGTCCAGCGTGGGGCGAACATATTCGCTCGATATCCGATGGCGACGAGTCGGACTTACTGGATTTGTCGCGTGCCCATCAGCGTGTTTTGTGGATACGTTTTCCTTCATAATCCTTGCTGTTTTATAAAGCAGATATTGCCCCAGGCCTCCCGTACATCGGGCGGGAGGCCCGGTACTTCCTCGTGGCCTGATACCCGGGCGCAGGAAGTATCTCTTCGGAGGTTTCGGGGTGAGCAGCCCTGCACTCAAGGACAAAAGCAAGCTGATCATCGCAGAATCACCGTTCAGTGGTCAGCAGTTCTTTGTTGTAGCAGAGTATTATGTCGGGCGAGTTGATGCAGAGTTAATTCGATGTGTACGGTGGCGCAAGGTTCAAAAACCAGCCTCGTTTTTTTTCCCTAGGGTGTTATACTTTGCACCACAGCAATTCCGATTTATTTGATCCTGATAGATGCAATAATCGCCGGGAAGCTATTCGCGGGACGTGGAAAGAACACGCGCTGTGCAATCGCCGCGGCTGGGCCCAATAACAGAAGTAGCAGCTTGCCTTCCCACTAGAGTGTATTCGACTCTACACTGACACCTTTTGATGGTGTGTGCTTGCCCGTGCGCACGGGTGCGCAGTCACGCGGTACTTTTTAAAAGTGTCAGCATTTCTACACTTCCTCATCGGAAAAAACGTCCCTGAGGATACTAAACATGGGCATTTCAAACACCCTAGAAGAGTTGATCGAAGCCACACTAGTCTCCCAGCAACAGAGACTAATGCGAAGCAGAGGTGGTCTGAGAATTCTAGCGAAACTAGGATACAAAACTAACAACAAAGTAAGAAACACGGGAGCCATCCCGTCACAAATCAGAGACAGGATACGCATACCACCACTCCCGAAGAATATGCATCCCAGTCACCACCAGGACAGGAGGAAAGACAGGGTTAAAGCGTTACAAAAATCACTAGATAAACAGCAAGGGGTGTTCTACACGGATGCAGCAGAATATGAAAGCAGACCAGGTTTTGTCTCAGTGACGACACAGGCTAACGGTGAGAACTCAAAGAGCTGCAGTACCCCGCAAAACAGTGTGGAGGTTGCAGAGGAGGTGGCCATAGCTCTAGCTTTGACTCAAAAAGGGGTGAAAATCATAGTGTCAGATTCCAAAACAGCTATCAGGAATTATACCGCAGGGAGAATCTCCAAGGAGGCGCTCAACATATTGGAGAAAGGACCAATTCCAGAAGAATTAGTGAACCTTATATGGACTCCTGCCCACGAAGGCTTGCCCGGCAATGAGAAAGCGCATGCATTGGCCCGAGAGCTTATTTACCGGTCCACCAATGCAGCCTCTACAGCCAGGGAGCCCCTACAAAAAGAGGAAGGTATAAACACTTACAGCGAAATTCTCGATTATTATAGAATGGGAAGGAAAACACTGCCAGAGGCGCATAAGAACCTAAGTAAGCAAGAAGAGATAACATGGAGGCAACTCCAAGCGGGGGTGATCTGCAACCCCTACATTCTGAAGAGATGGCACGATAGCATTGAGGTCATGAGTTGCAAACACTGCGGGGCAAAGGCGGACATGATCCACATACTATGGACATGTCCTAGATACAATAAACCAGATAGGGATAGACAATCCTGGGAGACTTTAATGACCAGCTCGAAGGAAGATGACCAAAGAGAAGTCATCCGCATGGCCCTGGACACCGCTGAGCTCCAAGGAGCATCAGCCAGCTGAAAGGGGAGGAGTAAGCCGAAGAGACAGGAAGACTCTTGCCTCCTCGGGGCTCTTTTTGCGGGTGCAAATAAACGTTATTTCTCTCTCTCTCTCCCTGCGCCCGTCCGTCCAGCAAAACGATCGCTTTCAACATAGCGCCCGCAGCAGCGAGCGAATTCACCTGCATGCTGGCTCTCGTATCAACGCCAACGAAGCTGCGAGAACATTGGGCCTGAGCCTATCAGCAGTCGGCACTCTCTGTCGGCATCGCGCATCGCTTTAAATATAGCGACCGCGCCGCCGTACCAGACGTAACCGCCGCCGCAGCACGGTTCGTAATAGTTCAGTGTACAGTCGACCGATTATTTAGCAGTACCGCGCGAGCCTCGACTGGTCAGCCGGTCAGCGCCTACTAACACCACCGCTAAGACCGCGAAACGACGAGATGATCTCGTCGTTCCTCGGCGCGAGTCAAGTAAGTACGTAAGTAAGTAAGTGGGGCTGATCCCTTTTGGCTCAAGGCAGGCGTTTGCCAACGCCCCAGGAGATGTCGAAAACACGAAACGGAATTAAAGTAAGGCATAGAAAGTAAGGAGAAAGAACATAAAACACAGTTTCGTCACAGTCGCAATCTGCGAGTCCGTCTGGTTGTTCCGGTTCATTCTACTCTAGGTCCCAGTCGCTTCGAATTTCACCAAAGCCACGACCATCCAATCCGCCAGCCATGCCGGTTCAAGTCAGCGCGTCCCAGCCGCGTCGCTGCCTGACCGGGTGTGATCTGTCGCAGTAGCTCGCGTAGCTGAGGTGGTCGGCGTCGGCGGCCGCTCGCTGTCGGAGTTCACTGTTACTGCGATGGGGTGGCTCTAGCCGGACGATGTCTGACTGAGGTTTTCCGCCAGAATTTCGGCTCGCCTGCCCCGTCGTTCCCACTCGTCTAGCCGGGTCTTCGTGGTTTCACGGCGTGCACTTCGGTCCTCCTCGGTGAGACCAGTCAGCGCCAGGCTCTCGGCCAGGGGGCACGATCGGGGATTCGCGGGAAGCCTCGGACGTTGTTGTAGCACGTGGAGAAGGGCTTCTTCTGCTGCATCGCACAAGCGACACGTCGGATCCGCGCCGAATAGTTCATGGCGGCGTTGGTTTGTGACGAGAACGCCAGTGCGGGCTTTAAACATTAAGCAGGCCGCGGGCTCGAGAGATGACGCCACGCTGCGTGACAGGGCTTGCCAGATGGCCCCAACAAAATATAGCCAAATGATCTGAACATGTAGCCCGAAAATAGCCAGACCCAAATTTTTCGTGAGGCAAAGTAGCCAAAAACATAGCCAAAACGTTTGATGATGTTCTTCAGGTGTCTTACAGATGGTGCAAATGACGTCGAAATCTCACCACATATTTCCAGCTCTAAAATCACTTCCGCCGCATGCAACCAGCACAACACTGGCCTCAAGGTCTGCGTAAAGAATTCTATTGAGAGCTGCCACTCCGACGTGGATTTCGACACCACTTATTGTTACAATGAACCGAAGGGTTTCTTTCCCGAATTACTCATGACGTTATTGGTACTTACTGGGCCACGTTCTCAGCTAACGTTTGTCCACGCCTCACTGTACCCGGAACATTTCAAGAGTCGGGCAAAATATGGCCAGCTCCAAGCTCGAGCATTAGCTTCGACTGTTCACGATCGTCTGCCCAAGAGGCGGCCCGAGTCTAAGGCATTAAAATATGGATGCCTTTCCTAACCCTAATTCATGAAATAAACATGTTGTTTCCCTCCCGCTCTCTCTCTTTCTTTTTCAATATACTCGAAAGCAGCTCTATGCTGAGGTAAGCAAACGCTGCCACTTGGAGGCATAATGGACTCTGGAGAAAACTTGAAACTTTCTCGCATTTTCCTCGTGTGAAAAAGCGGCAGTTGTGACTGCAATTCGCCTTTCAGTGGGAACAAACAGAACGACTTGCAGGCCCATAGCAGAAGAGGTGAATTAATGTTCATACTTTTAAATGCCACCGGGGTTACGGCACCGGCAATGATCCAGGTGGTATTAGTATCGAAAGGAGTTGAACTGCGCTATGTCTAAGCAGGTATTCGGTGGTAAGATTCGTGCAGTAGGAAAACGTGTACTTTAGTTTCTATGAATGGAGGCACGAATGCGTGTGTTTCTAATTTCGGAGGGGGCTGTGTACCTTACTCTCAGGGCGACTTGAAAAAAATAATAAATGTACTTCCGCTAGGGAATTCACAAATTCCATTTATATGGGCCGCGCACGGCTGTCATGAAGTTCAATAGAATTAAAGGAAAGCCCTTTGTATAAGAAATTCAAGCACACTATATGAGAATCGGAAGTCAGTAGAACACTACATATATCTTTACAAACTAGGATGAACATTTTGCCCAACCACCACTGCGAAGTATGAAGAAATAATAAAATGTGGACGTAACAGTACCGCAAGCACGTTTTCTACTCTAAAAGAAGTTTACACCCTTTGGGGTGTATATCTGCCACGCAACAATAATCGTCATCTGCCTTGCTTGCGTTTCCTTTCTTGAAAACGCCGCGCCCGCCACTACTTTCCTGTCGGCACTGCTACGTCATGCTGATAACGCGCATGCCGTTCGTTACTGAGAAGTACCGGGCTCGCAGAGTTAAATAAAGGAAATGTGGACAAGACAGATAACGTTTATTTTTGTTGAGGCAAGATACGGCTCAAACGGTGTAAACTTTTATTAGAGTGTACGTACACTCTAAGAACAGTTTACACCCTTTTTTTAAAGAGCTTGTCATTGTAGTAATATGCTACGTTGAAGAAATACAATGAAACAATCACAACTTTCACGTAATACGTAGCTGCTTTACTAAAAAACAAAGTACAAAGAAAAAAACATTGCGTAGAGTCCCAGTTAATACTTCTCACACTAGGGATTTGCGCAAACGGAATAAATATACAATCTAGCCCCATTTGAATTAACTCCCATGGCCACTTGGACCATATAAAACTTCAGAGTTGAAACGCCACAGAAATTGTTAATCTGGCTGAAAATCTTTGCAGCAGTCCCCATTCTCTGCCAGACCAAACTTAACGTGAAAGAGAACTTGCAATGTCTCATTCGACACGCGGTTTGTCAAATCATTCTTTGTCAGCAAAACCTCGCTGAATACGTGTTCGACGGCTGCGTTCGAAAGATACAGTGCAAGGGGGGACGAAGCAAGCTCAGACCAGTACGGGGAACGTTGGATTTCTGGCACTCTTTTTGCATTACTAAGGCTCGATGATACTAGACTAGAATGCTTCGTTCTGATCGACAGTGGGGAATACTGCGCTTCGCTGAGCATGTACATAAAGACTCGAACCGTCACGTTTCTCGTTTAAAGGAACTTACGAATTTTCCCTAAAGTTACCGGGTAAACAAATAATGCGGTGCTTTGCCAGAAAACGAAGCAATAGGCATCGAGCAACCCTTGATAAACATTGAAGGACCACGGGCGAGAATGACTCGCCATGACATGCGTTTGAATAATTCAGCGGTTGTGTTGAGTTGCTGTGTAGCAGCCGCCATGGAACACGTTACGCGACAGCTGTCAGCCCCACAGTTTTCCTCACTGACCCAGGCGTGAACCGGCCGCCGATGCCGCCGAAACCAAAACAAAAAGAAGAGAACTTAGCGCTTGAAATGACGTATAAACATGGCAGCCATGACTTACCGCTATCCTCCAAGCGCCGACATTGCCTAAATACACAGCTTTCGAGATTGCTCACATATTTTTGTAGCAGCAATGAGTTTTGGGTCTTCATGAGCTGGTGTTCGCGAATTTTGTCAGCGTTGGCCTGTCCTCGGGACTCGGAACTTCTTAAGACAAAAAAATAGCCCAAATATTGCCATGTAGCCAACTCGGAATTTTCGACGCCAACCGCATAGAAGTAGCCCAATCTGGCAACTCTGTGGGTGACCAAGCCGGCGGCGTCCCGCGCGCCACGGATGGTTGTTTGAAGCAGACGACACTTGCAGTGAGCTTCAGTTCAAAACAGCTTCAATTCGACCCAGAACGCTTTCAGGTATGCTTCGCGTCGTGGCCACATACGATTGTGCATCGTTCTTCATTTCGTTGAGGTCGCCATCGCGTGTGCTTAACCCCAGCAATGCAGAGCAATGACAACAGAAGTAGGAAGCGATTTCCGGAAACCGATCGTTCTGCGAGTTATACGCCAGAGAAGTAGATTGCTCGACTGTGCCGACATCACGAGGATTATGCGGCCTTTCACGAAGGTGAGAATGCCGCCACGGACTACGGCCACCTGCGGTCGCACATTTGCAGCCAACCATTTCGACGCGACCAGAAGAAAAAGCAGCGACAAACGCGCACTGCACTGTAGGCAGAAGAGAATCGCTTGAAGGAGGCGGCAGACACAGGCAGCAAGGTAGGCCACATGGACGCAATTGTTTCCTCTCACTTTCGGTGACCGGAAACAGTCGCGTCCATATGGACCAGCGCGCCGTCCGGTGTGGTGATATGTGGTGGGGTGTGAGGTTGCGAACATACACTAAACGCATTTTAAGATTGTGACTAATATAATTTCCAACGAATCTTCTTCACCTGTAGCCATTTCATACTCACATCTACTCTCCATTACGCGATAGCCAGCATTGTTTTCCCCCCATATTTCGCAGGCTTTGTCAAGCACTCCTAGATTGCGTAAGGCCTGTCCACTTCGATCCAGTCGTCACGCTGCTTTACCCGACTGCCATAGAATTACAGACTTTTTGAAGCAGAAACCCAGGGAATTTTATGGGACGGCAATCACGCGACTCGTTAGTCAATGGGACAAATGTGTAAATGCTCACAGAGACTATACATTTAAATAAAATACCCGTTTGTCACATATTCCCATTGGCTCAGTTTCATTTGACTCGCCATTGTATATATTGCAGAAGTCCTGCTTTTTATAAGCGCTCTCTGTTGCGACCATAATTTTGGTGCATTTACAATACACGACCGGTGACAGCTGCCCCTGCGTAATACATTGGAACAAAGGGTAGCGTCATTGAGATTCTTCCCTGGCCGTTGCATGTGTACAAAAATATTAACAAGGTTCTTGAGTAACAAAGTTTCATTAAAATATTTGTCCACAAAGCTTTTCATTTCACGGCCTTTACATCTTGCATACCAGCGGAATGCACTGCTTTACTGGTTTCGAACTGATGTAGTTCTAAAGTCCGTGTGGTATTTTCTTTACTTATTAAATAAACAAAAACACCTGGAACCACTTGTTTAAGTTATTTAAGGCACAATTTTGGGACATTGGAGCATACTCTTCTATGAAAAAAAATAACATATCTTACTTTTCTTGACATACGTAGCGTTCAAGAATTCGTTTACAGCATCTTTGGCAATGGCAATGTAGTTATTAGGCATTTGATCAATCGACAAATTCTATGAGGAGGAGGCCGAACTGCAACATGAGCATCCCCCCCCCTTCCCCCCATACGAAATTTCTCCGTACACCACTGCCTCTCGTGTCCGGCTTTCGACCCTGCCGCTGCTCGACCATCACTGCCAGGCTCCTTCCCTACGTCATCGCCCACGACCGAATCAGAGGGCCACGTAGCGTGACTCCTCGAATGCTGCCGCGACGCCCTCGGAAAATAGCATGGGGCTGAGAGTCTGAAGATTGTTCGAAATTTTCCACGTACAATCAAAGGGTTTCGGATCCGGAAAGCGCAGCAGTCGAATTGGGCCCGGCCGAGCGAAGGAGCCCCCACGTGGTTCAGGTGGGCATTCTTGTGCCTGAAGTTGACATTGTGGTGAAGCAGATGAAGTAGAACGTTAGGAGGACAGCCACCACCTCGGCCTCCGCTGCACGAGGATATATATCTCGAGCTGTTGGTTGCCCCGCATATATCGGCGTGTCGCAGCCGCGTGCACGTGACAGCCGTTGACATGCGGGTGGTGGATCGTAGGACACCACCGAAGGTTCCGTGCGGCTGCGCTGCTAAAGAACCTCAGCCTTGATAGCGGGGTCCCGCACCTTTACTAATCATATTGAGGGTCTTACTGCCAGCGTTCAGGCGGCGACAATCGATGGCTGAACAGTAGGGAGCACATACAGCTCGAGCTCTAACTTCCCGAAGGCCAAGACGGTGGCTTTCCCATTTAACGTTCAACTTCATCTGCTTCACTCCATTGTACTTATTGTTTGATAGAAAACTCGTCCTGGACCCATATTGTTTGAAACTCTATGGTGTACCCTACTAGATGGACAGAGAGATATACAGGGCGATATCCGGCGGCGTCACTGGAGACAGCTGGCTCCGGTCCCGCTCGTGATGCCAGCGTTTCCAAACTGCCCCTCCCTCTGCGAAGGCGCTGACGGCACCGGCCCACGCCAAGTCGGCGCGGTGAGTTCAGTGAATTCTGTAGTGCGCTTCGACTGATTCACCTTTAATTTCGACTTCTCATTCAGTAGCTGCGCCCGATTCCATTGGACGTCCCGCGCAAGTAGGCGAACGCGGCCGAGGGGCGTGATGCCAGAAATGATATAAGTAAACGTGAAAACAATAGTATTACGTTTTGTCAAACGAGTCGTCAGCAGGAAGACGTGGCAATGCGCTCTCATGTACGCACATAGGGACATTTAAGCAGTGCTACAGCGAAATTTTACCCGGTAGACGCCACGAACGGTTGTTCACTGCACATGGAGCCAAAGTTTCGCTGTCTGCGAACACACGATATCTTGAAGAACCGCCGTACTTGGTCTGGCTAGTCTGCAAATTATAACTTCATATGTAATTGGCCCTACAAATAAATATAATGTTATAATTTGCAGAGAACAATTTTTAGAATTCCTTTATGTTTTTTAATATAACAATTCCATAGGCAAGTCCGATATGCATGCAGCTATATATTTCGACGAAAAATGTCTATCAGCATGGTCAGCAGGGGGCTCGCTTGCTAAAACCGCACTTAACGAAAACGTAATACTGAGGCAGCCTGTACATGCACGTTTTGTCTCCCTATTAATACTATTGACACGCACCTCTCTTTATACACCCTAAGGATCTGAAGGCATCACATAAAGAAAGATGGGGGTGGGAGGCACGTTCATGGGTTAAAATCGTTTGTTTCAAAAAAGAAAAAATAAAGCTAAGGAAACAAACGGAAAAAGTAAGGAACGCAAGGACTACCGAAAATAACCGAAGTATTCACAACTTACAGTTTATATACCTACTGTGGCGGCTCCAGGTAGCGTTTTGGCCACGAATCCAAGAAGCCCATTGAAGAGTACGTCCACTAGTAGGAATGAGTATATTGGATATATTCACGGCATACGACAGTCGTGACGGAGTGGGAAATGTTACCTTGCCTGCTCCACCCGACGCTTTATGCGAGCCTTCGTCTCGTCGGCACTGAGTGCACGTTTTGGCGCCATTCTGTGTTGTAGCGCTGTAGCTCACAAAACTGCCTCCTCCCGCTGCAGGCTTTTCTAGCGCTGTGTGGCTTCAAGAGGTGACGGAGACAGACAGGTAGACCAGGCCGCAGGCGTGCTACAGTCAACCGTGGTTCCCTATCAGGCCACTTCCAGCGTGGCGGGGCCTTCTGCGCAACCGTATAAGCGGCGCGGATTCCCGGCGATTCATCAGAGTGGTTCGGCAGCCGTGTCAACAACACGACGTGCTAAAAGCACCGTTTTTTCATCGCTGCAGTTCGGCCAACGGCCATTTTATTTACTGTTTCTACTTAGAATATTGCGGCTGCTGAACGATGTCGCTGAGCTCTCTCTCTCCTAGAATAAATGAATTCACTACTGGATTAGGAGCGCGAGGAGTCTCACTATTTAGCTGTAGTAGTTGAGCGGCTAGTGCTGGACGTACAGAAGTAAAATACGTGTGATGTGAGTAAAATACGTGTTGAAATACGTGCAGGGGATGCCTTTCAATTCGATTTGTTTCTACGACTGTACTGTTTCCATTCGGACGATTCAATGGGCCAACTTCAAATCTGTTATGAAAGATGCCTGCCGCGAGGGCCTACCCTCTGGGTTAGAGCAAACAATTAAATATACGATGCAATACGCCACTCGCATGATGACGATCTCTTACACGCGAAACGACTTCGACATAGAATTAGAGCCACTTCGAGCACTTCGTCGCCGGGCGGAACGTCGATACCAGCGTACAATATCAATCCATGACCTTAGGGCAGCCAGGAGGATGCAAAAGAAGATTCAGCGTCCTATGGATGGATTAGCGTCAGAACGCTGGGCAACGTTTTGCCAGACACTCGTTCCCCGGAAGCCAATGTCTCACATTTGTAAAACGGTGCAGGGTCTGCGTTGCCTTCCGGAACAGCGTTTTCCATTCAAGGCGCTCTCGCTTTTCCAAGGGCGGTGTTGGAATCTCAGCGCTGACGCCTGTTGTTGCAAATGGGTCGCAAGCCCCAAGGGTAGCGGTGGCCTGGCGGCCTGGGGCACAACTGGAAGCATCCGAAGGTCCTGGCAAAGCATGAGTCGACTGGTAACAGAACAACTTGTTTATTCTAACATCGCAAAAGAGCGGGCGGTCAGGTCGACCGAAGTGGAGAGACGGGAGAGCACGTAACTCAACGGATGAAATCGGAGCCTCTCTCGGCGTCCGGGGGGGCAGCTGCTTTTATAGTCTCGCAGCTGAGGGCAAGGAGGAACGTCTCGGGGTGAGACCACGTGACTCTGGGCCCAGACAGGCTGAGAGACATGTTGAGACGAGTGTAGTGACGCATCGCCAACCCGGCGCCGATCAGACCTCCTCGCTTGACACTTGGGGAGCTCCTCTCCCCGGCTGCCGCGCTTTGACAAGCGTGGGCACACACACACACACGCACACACGAAGACACGTGGCACTGAAACACGCCTGGACGCGCTTGGCGGGGAGGCTTTGCGGGAGCTCCGAACGGGCCAAAATGTCCGCCGCTTTGAACGAAGCCCCGGCGTCCGTTGCATCCGCGCCGGCTATACCGCGCGTCGTAGGCGAAACGTAACAGACCGCCCCGCCGGGGGAGGGAGATCCCGATGGTCAGGGGACTGCATCCGCTGTCCGGAGGGATGTCGCTTGATGATGCTCATAACCGAAGTCGGTCGTCCTTCGGCGTTTCTTGAGCGCAGCGCACAGAGAAGGCCTCGTTCTCTCGTTCAGGTTCACACAGGACACTGCAAAGTGACTTCGGGAGAGTTGACATTTTTGTTCTCGTTCCCGGCAAGCGTTAGAACTACGCCGAAACTCAACCGCTCAGTCAGCAAGCACGGCACAACCCTCACTAAGCCCTGCCAGGCTCTTTCCCCTTTTATACTACTGCCTAGTTCCTTACAGTAGTCTAGCAGCACTCAGAACGCGTCCACAAATCGGAAAATTGCACTAGAAAGCACATCATCACTTTGAAACACTACACAAAAGCAATATGTTAAAAATCCTGCCTCAGGAAGAAAAACATCAGTAACAATCAACTTTGAGGCTGATTCTTACGTTAGGGGCTTCGACTTAAGCCATCGGCGTTACCGTTGAGACTCCCCTTTTTGTAACGCACCTCAAAGGAATGTTGTTGCAAAGCGAGGCTCCAGCGCAGGAGGCGGCCATTTGTGGAAGAGATAGTGTGCAGCCATTGGAGAGGGCAGTGATCCGTCTCGAAGCATGCGAAGCGGAGATCGCAGCGAGCGACCGTACACTAGCTCAGCTGGTGAAAACCCTGTAGCCGCATGCGGCGCAGTCTTTAATGCCAACGTCACCCCAGGCAGACACAGCTCCCAGTCAGTTTGTTGTTCAAACCACAATACTCTCAACACGCGCTTCATGACGGAGTGGAGCTTCTCAACGGAATTCGACTGTGGGTGGTACACTGAGCTGTGTAACAGCTTTACCCCGCACCTTTCGAGAAAGGCTGTCGTCAAAGCGCTAGTAAACATTGTGCCCTGATCTGACTGGATTTCCGCGGGAAAACCAACTCGCGCAAATATGGACAGTAGTGCACTGACTATCTCAACTGAGCTTAGTTCTTTAAGCGGCACTGCTTCAGGGAACTTTGTCGCTGGGCAGATCACAGTCAAAATGTGTCTGTACCCCGTGGTTGTTACCGGCAGAGGTCCCACTGTATCAATAACGAGCCGTCTAAAAGGCTCCGTAATGATAGGTACCAACTTCAACGGCGCCCTCGATTTGTCCCCTGGTTTGCCCACCCGCTGACAGGTGTCACATGTCCTCACAAAGTGGTCTGCGTCCCGAAAACACCCTGGCCAATAGTACTCTTGCAAGAGACGGTCCTTAGTTTTCTTAACTCCTAGGTGTCCGGACCACGAACCCCCATGCGACAAGCGCAACAGATCCTGACGGTAGCATTGAGGCACGATCAGCTGATCGAACTCCACTCCTCTGCGGTCTAGATACTTTCGGTACAGGACCCCACTTCTTTCCACAAAGCGAGCATTTTTCTTGGCGACACCTTCCTTGACAATGCAGCGTATGTTTTCTAGGCTGCCATCCTTCTTTTGCTCGGCTATCAAAGCCGCCCGGCTGACCTTTAGCAACCTATTAAGTCCGTCTGACGTAGGCGCGATGAGCAAATCTGCAGATAGCTCTTCTAACTTTCCCGTGTCGGGCATTTCCTCTCCAGTATCTGGTGCCTTTAACGCTACAGGCTCAATTTTATTCAGTTCGGGCGTGCTCTGAATATCAGCTTGCTGCACCTCTGACCCTTTCTCATTGTTCGACAACGTCGGTCCCGCAACTACCGCCTTTGCAGCGAGCTCCCGAACCTTCGATCTGGTTAAGGCCTGAACGCTAGCCTCACCAAACAAAAGCCCCTTCTCGCGCAGGAGGTGATCGGACCTGTTCGAAAATAGGTACGGGTGCTGGGGGGGCAGCATAGATGACACTGCGGCCTCCGTCTCAAGCGCTCCGAAAGGTCCTTCAATAAGCACTTTTGCTACGGGCAGACACACGCTATGAGCTTCCACGGCTTGCTTGATCCATGCGCACTCGCCCGTGAACATATCGGGTTCCACGTAGGAGGGGTGAACTACATCCATTGTAGCTGCGGAATCGCGAAGCACTCGGCACTCTTTCCCGATCACGAGGAGGTCTCGCATGTAAGGCTCGAGAAGCTTCATGTTCTCGTCAGTGCTGCATAATGACAAAAACACGACTTTTGTTTTTGTTTCCGGACACTGCGCCGAAAAGTGACCCGGCTTCTGGCACGTATAACAAACGCGCGCTTGCCTCGTCTCGAACCGCTTTCTGCGTTCGGCTTCGGCTGCCGCCGTCTCCTTACGTTCGGTCGGACTGCTTTCACTCGCATCCGCACTACGTGTGTCCCCCTTTGCTCTCATGGGCGTGAACTTCGGCCTTTCAAACTTCGAGCCAAATTCACCCTTTTGACCGTCCTTAGCTCCGCGAGCCCGACGCGTCACAAACTCCTCGGCTAGCTCGGCGGCTTTAGCCACCGTACTGACGTCTGGCCTATCCAAGACCCAGTACCGCACGTTCTCAGGTAACCGACTATAAAACTGTTCCAGCCCGAAACACTGCAGAACTTTCTCGTGGTCACCAAACGCTTTCTCTTCTTTGAGCCACTCCTGCATGTTTGACATTAGCCTGTAGGCAAACTCTGTGTATGACTCACTTCTGCCTTTCTCATTTTCCCGAAACTTCCGACGGAAAGCCTCCGCTGACAGTCTGTACTTTTTTAGCAGACTCGATTTCACTTGGTCGAAATCCTCTGCCTCCTCTCTCTTCAAGCGAGCGACTACGTCGGCCGCCTCGCCGGGTAACAAAGTGAGCAAGCGCTGTGGCCACGTTTCCCGAGAGAACCCCTGCTTCTCGCACGTTCGCTCAAAGTTAACCAGGAACAAACCAATGTCCTCTCCAAGCTTAAACGGCCGCATCAGGTCAGTCATTTTGAACGATACTCGTTCTCCTGCACCGTGTGCCTGACTTCCATTACGAGCGCGTTCCATCTCTACCTCGAGACGCTTCATTTCCAAAGCGTGTTGCCGGTCGCGCTCTTCTTTTTCTTTTTGTTCTTTTCGTTCGCGCTCATCTTTCTCTTTCTGTTCTTTAAGTTCGCGCTCCTGTTTCTCTTTTTGCTTTTGCCGTCTCCCTCTCCTCAATGGTCTCAAGGCATTCCGACAGCTCGTCATCCTCAGCTTCTAACTCAAGAATAGCCCTTAGCAGTTCTGGTTTTCTGAGTTTGTCTGAGACATCTAGACCCAACTCTCTTGCAAGCTCCAGCAATTTCGGTTTGTGCAACGACTTCAAATCCATGGCTGCTCTGAATGCTGCTTTCTCTACTGCCTACTATTGTCTTGCCGCAAACTAACCCGGCAGCAACGACAACCACAATTACCAGCTCTGTTTCTGACACTAACAAAAGCCTGGCAAAACTCAGAAGAAGAAAGTCCCGCACTCACCAAACCTCGCAGCCAAGAATTCAGCGCAGTCGTTCCGCTGCAGGCAACCAGTCATCACACAGGGCTCGTTGCACTGCTCCCGGATGGTCGTTGTGCTGCTCAGCATACAGTCAACCGCATCTCTTCGCTGCTGGCCTCCGTTGTCGCGATCTCACCGCTGGCAACCAGCTGTTGG